>NC_056751.1:36304027-36336527 GCF_019279795.1 Protopterus annectens | reverse complement strand
TAAGCAGTTGTAAGCGGGTTTGCCTCAGGGAAAGGTACATATCAGTGGGATACACCCGTGATATAGTTCAGATATTCTGCAGTTGTGACTGTGGGGACTGTGTGTGTGTTTTGTGCATATGTATTACTACACCATTTCTGACATGCAAGTAGTGTCTACTTTAACTTATTGACAGTGTACATTACGTGGGATTCCCCACCTTTCTGCCTACTGTTAGTACATTTCACAGGGAGTCAGTGGGGCACAGGTAACATTTTTTGACAAATGAAGGACATCCCTGTAAATCAGTCACAGTTGGGATGTCTGGCCTCATACCTATTCAAATATGGTGGCATTTATCCTGCTCTGATACCGTGTGTGTTTTGTAAGGTGCTACTGTAACATTATTACCTCCTAGCATGGCTGTTTCTCTTATCACACTAATGTATTGCAATTCCACAAGAATTGCCAGTAAACATACAGGGAACAAGCTTTGTGTAATGGCCTTCCTATATTCCCTTTACATTCACTCCTTGTATTTCATGATATTTTTCTTTCAGCACCATGTTCTTGTATATCAGTTATAGCTTAATGGTAAGTCATGCAGACTAGTGTTTCCAAGGTCCTGTGTTCGAGACTGACAGGGGAATTTTACTTTGCTGATGAGCAGACTACAGGCCTTGTCATACAGAGTGACTAAGGCACTTTTAAGCAGTTGTAAGTGGGTTTGCGCTGGTTTGAGCAGTGCTCACGCATGCGCACAGTGGCTTAGCTACGCGCACACAAGCGCACACCCACTGACTACTGCTTAAAAGTGCTTACTCTCACTAACACCAGTGCTAATTTCTTTTAAAGAAAAGAAAATGGGGAGATAGGACAGTGGTGAAAAAGGGGGCACAAAGAGGGTAGGACAGTAGGAAAACAAGCTCGGGATTTGCAGGAAGGATGCAGGGAAGGCCCATAGCTGCCCATTTCTTTATCAGCAACAGCTGTGCATATGTGTGTAATTTGGTGTGAAATTTGAAACCTTCCACCCCTGAGAGAGGGGTGAGGACAACAAAATATGTTGTACAGCCAATTTTAATTATCAGTTGACATGTCCAGCAGACATGTCTGCAAAATGGGCAGCTATGTATGGGGTGTAATTTATTTGTGGGAACACAGTGCCCTTTTTTTTTTCAGGTGAGAGTGGAATGTGAGGTACAGGAAGTAGGTATATTTGGGGAGGTAGGTTGGGGAGGTTAACAGACAAGACAAACAAGACGCATACAGGGGCAGAGTATGACACATGTGGGGGGTACACAATTGATGGGGACGGATGTTTGGATATCGCGAGCCCATGAGCCCACAGATGGCAACAGTGGAACTGAGATCCCCACCCATGGGCAGTTACCACTGTGCCTTCACTGCCCAGGATGGGGCTGTGCTGGGGGCTGTAAAGGATGGGCAGGCACACCCGTGAGTTGCACCACCCTCGCCTCAAGCTGGCATAGGGGTTCAAGCACAGAATGCCTGATCTTGCTACGCACCACAGACTGGACACTTTTGAGGGTGAGTAGATGTTCTCCTCCGGCCACACTTGAAGAGGGGGGACGAGCCCCATCCCCTGCAGCACTTCCACCCGAAGGTGGCACAGGGCCACCGGAGGAGGTTCCAGCCTGGACACTGGTGCCAGGTGCACTCGCCAGCTGAGGTGGGAGAGGTGGGTCCGCTGGAACCCGCCTTCCCTGTTGTCCTATGTTTATCAGTATTTTATGACATTTTGGGTTAGTAACAAACAACACCATTCAAAATTAGTTGTAACAGCATGCATCAGTATTCCCATTAACCAAACACCCATGAATTCCAAACATTGAACAGCAAGCATAACACATGCATATTTAGAACAACAGTACACAATCCAACAGCATGCACAGTTGATTGATGGCAACAGGCCATCAGGTTTGGATATGTGAACAGGGCACATGCATCAACGTACATGCAGATATGTATGAACCAACAGGACAAATGTCCATGGAATTAATTGTGTATACACATACCCAGTTTGGTGTGGAATGGCATCATTTGTGAAAATGGGGTAGGGTGAAGAAATATTACATTAACAACTTAAACTACCTATACATATGCTGTACATTCCTAGTAGCTGCAGATATATATCCCCTACATGTCTTTGTACAGTTTCCTATATGTAACCTTAGGAATGTTGGTGATGGGAATGTTACTGCTACATTAATATACATTCCATTTTTATTCATACATGTTCATATCCGGCTGTGTTCAGGTACAGCATTTATTTATTTATTGCAGTTGGTTTACCAGGATAGTCCATTGGGCCACAAGGAACCCATTTTCAATGGAGTCCTGGGGAGAAAAGCTCCAAAAATACATTTTACATACTTACAAAACATATATTCACACATACATTCAAAGTTTAACAATAGGTAAAAAAGAAAGCAAAAAATGTACAGCTAAATACATTGTGCAGAAAAACGTAATAATTATTATTTAGCACAGAAATATCCATTTATACAGAGTAGTTAGGAAAACTTAGTCACTAGAATGTTAGAGGAGGTTCAGTGACATGATGAAGTGGTGGAAGAAGAGAATATGTGGACTTATCTAATAATTTCTATAGAATTTTGGGTATAGTAAGATGAAGCAGCGTATGGAGGGAGAGAGAAGGAGAAGAGTAGGTTATGTAGGGTGGGAGCAGGAGCATTCCCACTGAGATGCTAGGTGTGTATAGAGATTTTTTGAAAGCAGAGTGATTAGAGGTGGTGCGGATGAGTGAAGGAAGGAGTTCCAGATGCGAGCTAGGTTGAAAGATAGAAGGTTTTGCCTGGGGATATGTAGGTTTATGGACTTTGAGTAGGTTTTGATTGTTTGATCTTAATACTCTATTGGGTAGATGCATATTAAATGCAGAAGAAAGGGAAGGACAGAGGGAGGGGTTGAGAATAAGCTTGTGGGCTAGAGTTAGCTGAGTGTAAGTGAGTTGATTGGGAAGTTCTAGCCATTTTAGTTTCTGGAGGGAAAAACAGTGGTGGGAGGAAGACTTGTGGCTGGTGGCGAATTTTGCAATTTTGTTGTAACAAGAGAAAAGTTGTTTTTTGAGAGAGGATTGAAGATTAGTTAGGAGTGGGGCGCCATAGAGAAGGGAGGGGATAAGGAAGGATGAAGCGAGTGTTATTTTAGTAGCAGAGGTAAGGTAGGCATTTTGTCTATAAAGCATATCAAGTTTTTGGTGGGTTTTTTTGATATTTTTTTGTAGGTGAGAGGTAAATTTAAGTTGGTTGTCAATTTGTACCCCAAGTAGCTTGGTCTCTGACACCAATTCTAGGGGAGAGTTATTTTGGCTAGTGATTGAAAATGTATTCATATTGAGATGAGTAGCTTTAGAAGGAGTAAAAATCATTAGCTTGGTCTTGGAGGCGTTAAGAGCTAGGTGATTTTTTAACATCCATTGCTCTGTTGTAGAAAAGGCATCTTGAGTTAGTTTTTGAAGTGTAGAGATAGAGGTGGCTTAGCAGATGATAGTTGAATCATCTGCATATTGGATGATGTTTGAGAATGGGATTGATTTGTGGAAGTCATTTATAAATATGTTGAAGAGAACAGGACCTAGAATGGAGCCTTGTGGAACACCTGTTGGGGTACTAAGGAATGAGGAGGTAGTTTTTTTCCATTTTACTGCTTGCTTCCGGTTGGATAGGTAACTAGAGAACCATTGCAAGGAAGAGGAAGAAAGGTTAAGTTCTGAGAGTTTAGTTATGAGCAGGCTATGTGAGATGGTATTGAAGGCTTTGGAGTGGTCTAGTAATAAGGTAGAGACAATTAGGCCAGAATCACGAGCTCTATTTACTGTTTCAAGGAAGGAGTGGAGGGTTGTCATTGTACTGTGGTTAGGTCTAAAGCCATGCTGTGTAGGAGTTATAAGGTGATTTTCTAGGAGATGAGGGAGGAGTTGAAGGTGGACACATTTTTCTAGGATTTTGGAAATGGGGGACAGGATGGCTATGGGACGAAAGTTGTTGACGTTATTGTTGCCCCCTTTGTGGAGAGGTATAATATATGCTTGTTTCCAGATTTGGGGAACTGTGCATTCTTTTAGGGAACGGTTAATTAAGATGCTGATGGGATATGCAAGTGTTTCAGCAGCTATACTAAGAAAGTAGGAAGGTATATTGTCAGGGGCGTTGGTACATGGTTTCAATTTCAGAAGCAGTTTCTTTATAGAGGATGTAGACATGGGATTGAATGAGAGGAAAGTGGAGTTCGGGGAGGGAGAGTTGGAGGGTGGAGGTGCTTGAAGTAAAGGTTGGGTAGTAGAAGTGGTAGAGGAGTTAGAGGATGGGGAACAGGAAGTAGAAGTGGCGAAGGATAGAGTGTGAGTGGGGGTGGGGTGGGGGGTGTTAGAGAGCATAGTGGAGGTGGAGAATGAAGAGGTCAGTTTTGCAATTGAATCAATAAAAAATGAGTTAAATTGGGTGGCCAGATCTAGTTCAGAGGCATTTGAGTCAGGGGTGGGTGTATCTGGTGTACTAGGATGAAGGAGACTGGCGATCCCTTTCCAGAATTTCTGAGGGTTGTTTTTATTTTGGTTTTGGAGTGTAGAGAAATAGTTTCGTCGATCAGAGGTGATGAGTTTCTTTACTTTATTTCGAAGCATTTTATATTCATTAAGGAGCAGACTTGTTTTAAGTTTCTGGTAGCGTGCCCAGACTTTATCCCTATGTCTCATGGTAGCAAGAGTGTGTGTAGAGAGCCAAGGGGCTGATTTAGTCTTTATTCTCTTTGTCCTTAGGGGAGCTTGAGAGTCAAGTAATGTCAAGAAAGTTGTATTAAAGTGTGTCACTGCTATGTCTAGAGGAAGGGTTTTTAGACAGTTCCAGTTAATTGCTTTTAAGGAGTTTACAAAGGTAGTTGGGTTGAAATTTTTTCGGTCACGGATAGTTATATAGTTGTGGGTTTGTTGAAGAACAGTGGGAAGTCGGTTGGTGAAAGTGGGTGTGTGATCACTAAGGGAGTCTGGAAGGGTGCCACTGTTGGAGAAATAGTGAGGGTGGGAGACAAGGATCCAATCCAGTGTACTTCCAGTGGAGAGGTTTTTAGCAGGGCGAGTTACATCCTGCTACATTTGATTTATATGGCTCTAGACAGCTGTGGATGTTCAATATTTCATACAACCATACTATTTCCATATTGCAAGGGTACAGCAACACATCCAAATTGTGGGACAGACACATTCCAGCTTCAGTACTTTATTTCAAACATTTCACTTTTTGGTTGTGGCTGTCTCATTCATTTCATTATGTACTCACTGCAGTATAACTTTATTCCAGACTTATTAGAGCTTTCTTGGTCGATTCATACCCTCTTTCTCACACTCTCACTTGTTTTATTTTTACAATTCAAGATGGTACTTAATTCTAGGCATTATTAACATTTCTTACTTGGTTACAACAATCCTTTCCAACAGACTCACTTATTTCATATGGCAGATTTTAAAAGGGGATGTATTTGACACATGTCTATCCTTTGTAGATTGATTACCAGTCATTTTCAGGGTGAAGCAGTTATCTGATATTACAATACAGGTGGAAACTCTATTTCAGACTTGTTTAATGTTTATTTCTGGATTACAGGCTGCATCACTTATCTAATCATACAGTGCTAGCAGAATCTTTCTTTTAGTGTTATTTGAACTTTATTAATATGTAACTACACTGAACTCTTTTACAAGCTGTCTCACTTATATTCTGTAACAATTCCAGCAAAATAATTACTAACCTGCCTGGTGGCGCAAACTCAGCAGCCTATCAGCGTAGGCTCGCTGATTCATGGAACGGACACCTGCAGCTGTAATATAAATGAAGTAATATTGGAACATACATCTCCATAATATAGGCTAGGATAATTTCTTACATACTTAATTACATGGATACTTACTCAGTAGTGGGGCGTTGGGCATTTGCCGGGCCTCCTGTATCCAATGGTTCAGTTGGTCCTGCTTACGTCTCTTCAGGTCCGCATGGTGGTGATGGACCTGTTCACCAGTCCTTGGTATGCCTGTGGCACTGGTGAGATCATGTGCCAACCAGTTTCACGCCTCTGCCTTGTATGCACCCTAGGGAACCTGGCCCTGCATGAGTTGAGCCTCATGATCATGGACTAGGAGCCAAACGATATATTTGGACTCCTCAACACCCCACCTCTGTGGTCTAAAGTGACTTCCCTCTCCTGCACCTGCCATCCTGACTGTAAATGGGTACCACAATCAGTTATGCTGTGTATTCCCGCCTATGGGGCTTATATATGCCCGTTTTCCCACACTTATCTGTGATTGGCCATTTTGGATATTTATCAGCTTAAGAAAACCTGCTTTGTCATGCTTCTATTTCCATTCATTCCTATATATATGTTAATACTGCATTTCTCAGTACAACTGTTATGGCTTAGTGGTTCAGTACTTTGACTATGGTGTACAGTATCCTGGGATCAAGCCTGGGCATTGCTTTTTTTGTTTTTACTACTGTCTAGACAGGGTAGGAGGTGTGTCTGTGTAAAGGCAGTTTGATACAGCTTGCTTGACGTTGCCCACCGGTAAGCCGGTTGGCACGCTGTGCAGCTCTGCGCAAACGGCTTACGCTGGGTAATGCGTTATTTGGCTATGAGCATGCATATTACGTTGTGAGAAGTGTTGCTCAGCTACAGGCACTCATTTTAAGTGTGTTAAAGTGGTGCTCAACTCATTCATATTACACCTGTTAAACCACTGCTCACCTGCGGGCAGTCATATTACGCTTGTTAGACCACTGCTCACCTATGGGCACTCATATTCAGATTTGTAAAGCCTTGCTCAGCTATGGGCACTTATACAATTTTTTTATATTTTCTTGTGTCGGATTTCTTCAAAATACATGGCCCATTTCATTCCATTTTACTTAAATTATAGTTTGATATATATATATATATATGAAGAGAAACCTCCAAGCCCAATGTCTATCAAAAGAAACACAAACCCAGAGCAAAGAATGAGAGCCGTGCAGGTGTATTCTTATGCTGCTTGCCCCAATCCTTGAACACCGTCAGAATTAAAGTTCATAGATAAAAATGTGTATCAAACACTTACTGGTATATGAAGGACCAAGCTACTAACAGTGGGTCAGGGAATAGCCCAGTATACACAGCAATATAGCACTTTACCGTTGCACTAAATCCACATAAAGTTCTGTAGTTCAAGTTAACTGTGCTCACACTCCATAAAACCAGCGATAAATCCAAAGTAGACTGATGACACCATTCGGTTCAAGTAAAAAATGTTTAATAGTAAGCGCTTTCACGGCTGAGAGAAGCCGCTTCATCAGACAAACACAGAATCGCCATTAAGGCGCCAAATTTAAACAAATTACTGCAACTGTTAAAGACTCCGCCCATTAACTCCCAGTATGTTTAAAGTGACAGAGCTTTATAACAACTCTTCTTTGAGTGTCATAGGGCTAGAACGTTAAAAACAATAAAAATATTTAAAAACATAAGTAATGATAGTATCGGAAACAATAGCAGATCCGTAACAAACTGTATAAATACATATTTACAAAGTTTCATATTGTTACGACAAGACAAATCACATTTGCAACATGTATATAGACAAAAATACTTATTTGCAGGTAAGCTAAGATGCTGAATACCAAGTCTTAGCAAATATTACCCAGGCAAACATAGCAGTGATTAAATCCCCAGTGTGCATAGCTGAAGTAGCTATCAGTAAACATCATAAATCCGCCAAAAGTAGTCTAACTTACGCTACAGAGCAGATGTAGTAGCAACAAACGAGCAACAAAGTGCCCATTACAGATGCAGGCTATACAAGCAATGCCATTAGTGCAATAAGAAATCATTGCATAGCGCGGATACTTCAAGCATGGCCTATCTCTAAAGTAAAGCTTGTGTGTTATATAGTAAGCAAAAATGCAAAGAACACGGTAAGTTGAAACCAACCCAATAGTCAATAAACTGCAAGCCGCCAAACGTTCGCGGTAAAAAAATTAATAGTAGCCAAGCAAACATAGCAGCAACTCAAGCCCCGGTAGGTAAAAACCTTAACTATAACGCTAACAGCACTCATCAGGGTTAACAACAGAATAAAGATCAAAAAAACGAAAGGCATAAAGGCAATTCCATATGCAAACAATGCAAATAGTGGCGTTGGTGCATAGAGCAGTACCTCCAAATCTCAGACATGCCAAAATAGTGTAGCTCTAGAGCTGGTATGATATGTACCAAACAAAAAGTAGGACTAAAAACCGTAACTGTAACGCTAACAGCACTAATCAGGGTTAACATATTATACGCAACAAAACAGGGGTCAAGGCAACAGACGAAAGGCACAAAGCCGATCTCATATACATACAATGCAAAAAGTAACATGGATACATGGAGCAATACCTCTAAAACTCATGCATACCAAAATAATGTATTACTAAAGCTGAGATGATGTGTACCAAGCAAGAAGGGGAATCAGAAGGATGGGTAGACAGCAGAGCAAAGAGCTGTCACAAGTGTTACTTGTGAAGGCCAGGTAACAAAGGTGTGAATCGACCTGTGTGTCAGGCAATGAAAAGTAGCTCCAAGGCCAAGTAGCAAATGTGGGCACCTCCTACATGGCTCAAATGGGATAGGAAGTGACGATGTTCCTAGACCCAGGAAGGTGTGACACACAGGTGTAAGAAGAAGCTAGTGGGTAACGAAGGGAAATGTGCTGGAGAACAAAACTATGGAGTCCCCCATGGAAGTAGGAATGATGGGGGGGGGTGAAGGGATCTGAAAGCTAAATGATGACAAAGAGAAAATGCAAAAAAAGGGGGGGGGGGTAAGGTCAGAGGCTGAGGGGAAAGTGCAGATCAGGCTGGAAAGGAAAGCATGACAGTGTAAACTCAAGCATATATACATGCCCAATGACTATCTCAAAGACCTTCCTTTTAGGTAAGGTTTTATAGATAACACTTCATTCAAGCCTTTATCTCTGTGAGCCGCTAGTCTACACATCCATCTTAATTCCGCTTGTTCCGTAAGATTAGTTAAGTCCCCTAGTCTGCAGCTAGGCTCTATTACTTGAAAGACTTGAAAAAGGAAGGTATGCATTGGACCTTCCCTGAGAGTGTGTTTTGCTAGTGCACTGTATTCATGTTTTCTAGCCAAACAGTACATGTGGTCACGTATTCTTTCTCTTAAAGTTCTATTCGTTTTGCCCACATAAAACGAAAAGCATGTCACACAGTGGGCCACATATACCAAATTCCTGGTATTGCAATTGCTGTTACAATTCAATGTCCAGAGGTGCCCCGAAACAGGGTGTCTGTAATAATGAGATTCGTCTATATATTCACATTGTGGGCATCTGCCACATTTGCTTGTTCTCTCAAGACCTGTTCGTTGTAAGATGTTACCACTTTTCGAGGCACATAGCAATCTTTTGAGGTTAGGTAGATTGCTAAACACAAAGTTAGGATTAGGGCCCACTATCATGCTGATGCTGTCATCCGTAGTCAAGATATTCCAATGTTTCTCAATTATTGATTGGATCCTAGAGGTTCCTTGCCCATATGGTACAACAAAGCCTAGCATTCTGTCGGCATGATCCTCAGTGGTTCTATTAGCTTGACTATATCCACCAAGTAAATACGGTTTGGCTCTATGCTCTCTAAGATCATTCATTTCTTTGTAGACATTCTGTATTTCTTCATGTGAATATGCTCGTGTGAAAAGACCTTCACTTAGCTCATTCAATCCTGAAGCATAGTCAATGTCCTTAGTGGATAGCCTCGAGACTCTCATGGCCTGTCCTTTGATAATATTCTTGAATATGTGTGGTGGATGCATGCTATCCCTGTGGAGAAAGGAGGGTTTATAGCATGGTTTCCTGTGTACCTTGGTGTTTAACGTACCATCTGTCTTGAACAGAGTTATATCAAGGAAATCAATTGATGTATTATCATAATTCATGGTGAACTTCAAAAAGGAGCTGCTGGAGTTCAACTTGTGATAGAAAGCAAATAGTTGTTCTATATTCCCTTTCCATAGGAAGATGAGGTCATCCACAAACCTCCTGTAGAATGAGATATGTGGATCATGTATTATGTGAGCTTCTTCGAAGGTCGCCATGACCAAGTTGGCATAGCTGTTAGCACAGCTCGTGCCCATGGCGACCCCTTTAACCTGTTTGTAACAAATTCTATCATAGATGAAGATATTATTCTCCAGTATTGTTTCCATGAGTAGCAATAAGAAGTTCATTCTGTCTACATTCAGTTCGGAATGTTTCCTTAGATATGTGTGCAGCATGTGGATACCCTCTCCATTAGGGATGCACGTAAACAAAGAAGTTACATCCATAGTTACAAAAACTGTGGAGTCAATTCCTTTCTTGTCAAAGGTGCAGATTAAACTGTGTAGGTCCTTCAGTAGATGTTCAGTATCCTGAAGAATATATACCGATTTCTTCATGGGTTGCTTGAGTTCATGGTCTAGTAGCATGGACAGCGGCTCGGTCAACCAACCTGCTGTTTATTGATTCTTGGGTTGGTTTTAACATACCGTGTTCTTTGCATTTTTGCTTACTATACAACACACGAGCTTTACTTTAGAGATAGGCCATGCTTGAAGTATCCGCGCTATGCAATGATTTCTTATTGCACTAATGGCATTGCTTGTATAGCCTGTATCTGTAATGGGCATTTTGTTGCTCGTTTGTTGCTACTACATCTGCTCTGTAGCGTAAGTTAGACTACTTTTGGCGGATTTATGATGTTTACTGATAGCTACTTCAGCTATGCACACTGGGGATTTAATCACTGCTATGTTTGCCTAGGCAATATTTGCTAAGATCTGGTATTCAGCAGCTTACCTGCAAATAAGTATTCTTTGTTCATATACATGTTGCAAATGTGATTTGTCTTGTCGCAACAATATGAAACTTTGTAAATATGCATTTATACAGCTTGTCACGGATTTGTTATTATTCCCGATATTATTATTACTTATGTTTTTAAATATTTTTATTGTTTTTAACGTTCTAGCCCTATGACACTCAAAGAAGAGTTGTTTTGAAGCTCTTTCACTTTAAACTTATTGAGAGTTAATGGGCGGAGTTTTTAACAGTTGCAGTAATTTGTTTAAATTTGGCGCCTTAATGGCGATTCTGTGTTTGTCTGATGAAGCGGCTTCTCTCAGCCGTGAAAGCGCTTACTATTAAACATTTTTTACTTGAACCGAATGGTGTCATTAGTCTACTTTGGATCTATCGCTGGCTTTATGGACTGTGAGCACAGTTAACTTGAACTACAGAACTTTATGTGGATTTAGTGCAACGGTAAAGTGCTATATTGCTGTGTATACTGGGCTATTCCCTGACCCACTGTTAGTAGCTTGGTCCTTCATATACCAGTAAGTGTTTGATACACATTTTTATCTATGAACTTTAATTCTGACGGTGTTCAAGGATTGGGGCAAGCAGCATAAGAATACACTTGCACGGCTCTCATTTTTTGCTCTGGGTTTGTGTTTCTTTTGATATATATATATATATATATATATATATATATATATATATATATATATATATATATATACACATACACATATATGTCAGGGGATTGTTTCATGCTTATTTAAATAAAAATAGAAAATTATGTTGTGGGGGCTCGAACCGTGACTACCTCCTCTTTGGCCAACGTCTCTACCGCTACGCTATTGCTACTTGGCTTAATTTGCATATTTAGCTCTTATATGCTTTTCAGTGACTGCTAATTGTGACTGAGCGGAGAGCATACCCACGCAAATGAGAGCAACTACAGCAAACATTTGGGAAATTATAAAAAAAAAAAATAAACTGCTATTTTTACGTTTTACATTACAGTTGGGTTTATAGTCTGTGGGGGCATGTGTGGTGTTGTGTTCCTTGACATTTCCACGGACTCGCTCGTGGGAGTTTACTTTCAGGACTCTGACTCTTCTGGGGGCATGTCCCTTTGCAGAACTCGGCATTCGGACACGCCCCCTACTGTCCTACACAGACCGTGTTAGCCTAGGGTGTGATTCAGCATGCCCTCATGAATATGCATGGCATGCTGACGTCATACCATTAGACTGCAGCCTCCGTGTAAGACATATTAACTCTTACACGGAGGTTTCGTGAATCCTGCCCTATATCTTTGTAACTTTTGTAATTGTTAATTTTCTGAGATTTTCTCCTTGCATCTCTACTGAAAATGGGCCCCTGGCTCAGCTGGACTAACCTGGTTAACAAATGTCAATAAATAAATAAATAAATAAAATAAGTTCTACCTGTTCTTATGGCTTTCAAAGCTGTAACACAATTTGCCCTCTTACACTTGTTTGTATAACTAGCAGTACATAAGGGGAGTTGAGGCTGCAGGTATTTTAAAGAATTCTAACCTGGTCTATCCAGTCATAGTTTTATATTCTTGACACAAGCACCAAGATTTACCTGTCGATATTTGCTTCACTCTGTTCTCAATATCCATGTCTTGAACACATAATGATTTTGTTATGATCAGAGACCTGATCATAATCCTATATGTCTGGGGCAGTAGCATTTATGGTATTTTACATTTAGGTATGAGACATAATAAAATAAAAGTAAAACTTAACTGTGAATATATATGGTGTTGTACATTTAGGTATAAAACACAATAACAAAATAAAAGTAAAACAACTGTGAACATATATGGTATTACACGTTTAGGTATAAAACACGATAAAGTAAAAATAAAACTTTTAACTCTGAACATATATGGTATTTTACATGTAGGTGTAAGACATGACGACAAAATAAAAGTAAGACTTAACTGTTCTACTTTTCTCTGTAACTCTGACCACTGAATATATCAATATGCATAATTCATGCAAATTAGGTGCTTCGATTTTAGCCAGATTTCCCTGATTTTCAGGAACCTTGTCCTCAGTTCTGTTCTTGGTGCATTGAAAGGCCTGACATTGGGAAGCTAATACACAAAACTTTTAAACAGAAATAAAGTGATGGTCTTCTTTTTGAATGTAACAAAAAAAAAACAATTCAGGCTGGAAACAACCACACAGGAAATAGGATGAACCAGATTTTAATGTCAGTTTTAGCACTTTCGTCTATCTGTAGCACAAGACTTCTTCAGAAATCTAAAACTGACATTAAAATCTGGTTCATCCTGTTTCCTGTGTGGTTGTTTCCAGCCTGGATTGTTTTTTTTGTTTGGTTCATCACTTTCTTTTTGAATGTGAGTTTTTCAGGTATCATTTCAACAAACTAAACCAAGTTAATTAGATCATTTGAGACAAAAAGGGATGGTGTAATTCATTCTAGGCTGACTGTGATTAAAGTACTAAAATGTACTGATACCAACAACAATACCTCTCAACCCACAGACATCCATAATAGAACAAACATCTTTAAAATGTAGGACCATCCTGCCAAAAATATGAACATCTAATTAGCATAACATTTGAATACTAAATAGCATATAACTCTTCCCATTCCAGTTGGAATGTGGGATACAAAACACAGCACATGTTTAAAAAAACAGTGACAAAAAACAATGAAAAAATATACGGTTATTATCAAAGAGACAGTGTAAAACCTGTAGACCTCTTTTGCAAAATTGTGCTATGTTAGGTCATTTATTTTTGCATCTGAAAAAGGCAGTTGTGAGATGGGTGTCTTCTTTCTTTAAATTATTGGTGCCAGTGGTATGTTGGTCTTTCAATGTGGTTTTCTGTGTACTAGACAGCTTCAAAATCACATGTGATGAGAGGACTTCAGAAAAGTATGTGAAGGTGTAAAGAAAAACAAAAATAGGGACATACTTCCAAACATTAGGACAATTTGTGCAGGGATAAATCAGACCTGAAAATAGAAACTTTCCTTCAAAATAGGAACAGTTGAAAGGTCAGCAAAACATTTCCTTAGCTGCCGCTGTCAAAAATATATATATTTTTCTGGAAGGTGCTATAATTTATGTTTGGCTGACTCTGTTTCAAAGAGCAGTAGCTGAAATGTACAAATAAATTCTATTCTTGAGCATTTGGCTTATAATATCTTGCACCTTAGAATTATCACAGAAGTTCAAACTTTCTTCCAAATTCTTTCTTTTGAAATGTTCTGTCATTCTCATTTCCTGTGTTACAGATCTTTGATATAAATTTTTGGTAAATTTCTCACCTCACTTCAGCATTTGTATTGCTTTATTTGTTCCCCACTGTCCAGCTCAGAAACCTGAGTTCTTAACATGACCTAATTTTTTCAGCTTTCATATGGGTTAGTTTAATCAAATAAAGGTGAGATTCTGTATCTGAAGGCCATGCTCTACTACCAATGAAAAGTTTAAAGAGACCACTTGAGTGTTCCAGAGAAATTAAATTTATTCTCTTGAACATCCAAGCTACAAAAGCAGCACTATAAACACACACACACACACACACACACACACACACACACACACACACACACACACACACACACACACACACACACACACACACACGCACTTACACTGTCTGCACTAAATTGCAGCAAAATGGTGTAGTCATTGGCATAAACATAAATACTGATGGAAAACTTTTCTAAACTTGATTGTGCAATTAAATGTTCCCACAAAATAGATACTGCTGTAAAAGTCCCAAGCCTCAGTCCTCTCCAGCCATTATACTTCTGGACAAGTGACCGGAAAATGCCCCTAGGCATCATTCTTAGAACAGCCTTCACTATGGCCTTGCGAGCTGGCTACATAGGATACTAGTGAGCCCTCCTAGTCACCTTCCACAGAGTGACTTTCATCAACCTGTATGGATGCAGGCCTGGGGACTACTGGGGACACAGCAATAGGCATGCTAGTTAGAGCTATGACAGTGGCTACTGCCTTTCCATGGCCTTAAGTATAGAGGATCCTGTAGCAAAAGAAAATAAATGGAGAAAGAAAGAAAAAAAAAGAAACCAAAACAATAGATTAGTTCTGTGTGGCACACTTTTTCAAATGGGATGGGACCGTTAGTAATACACAATATATACCTGCAACTTGGACAGCCTGTCAGATCTGTACTACAGGCCAACTGATTTGCTATTATCTCCTGGGTAGCTGGAAAAAACAGAAAACAAACAGTAATTTGTACAGCATATTCCACTGACACAACTAAAGGTAATGACAGCTGCAGGTGCTAGGCCTAATGTACAGTGCCAAACCAAGAACAGAATGTTTACAAAATTGAGGTGGTTCCCACTGCCTGAGTGAGGTGGTTCCCACTGCCTGACCTTTTTACAGTAATTAACACAGCATATTCCACTGGCCCAACTAAAGGTAACGACAGCTGTAGGTGCTAAGCCTAATGTACACTGCCAAACCAAGAACAGAATGTTTACAAAAGTGAGGTGGTTCCCACTGCCAGACCTTTCCCTCCTGCTGGCAGAGATGGTCTGGGTGGTACCTCTGTACGTCATTATATTTGTACAGAGCAGATGAAGCCAGTGGTATCACTCATTGCCCTGACAAGTTGCTAACAGACATCTGTTTTGTAATGTAAGCCCTCATGCAGGACCAGCAGGTACTCCTTGGTTACAGTGCAGTAAGTGGAGAAGGAATTTACCTCCCTGCTGTTTCATGCAGGAGCCCTGCCAACCTCAGTGCCCGAAGAGGCCATGTCCACTCTACTGGTCTGAATCAGAAGAAAAATGGTACCCCACTGAGCATGGTCACACTTATTGGGCACCCCGTGATAAGCACAGACAGGTAGCATGACAGCACATTGTGGATTTTTACAGGTGAGATCCAAATGAACAGTAGTGCGGTAATTCTTAACATTAATTCACTGTAAATGAATAGTAGTATGAACAGACATCATAGTGACCATACATGGGCATATAGTATGTGACCGTCTAGCACAGGAATGTGCAGACAGGAACTTGGTTGCATGGATTCGGGCTGATAAGGCATTGTATTATAACTACAACTCATTTTAAACTATGTCATTTGCTTATTTACTATACTCTGAGGCCAGTTTTAGTGCAATAAGAAATTGTGATCACAGTTGTGCTTAATACAGTATTATAATTAGCAATGTAGAAGCAACTGAACTGTGGATTACAGGCTCTACTGCCATATATGGAGTCTGACTACACACAGGATGACTGGTAATGCTCCCCATGACTGCAGTAGGCACACAAGGGTGCAGGCTGACAGCAGGGAGAGTAACAGCATAGGGTGCATGTGGTATTCCACAGCACTAGGCATGGCTGGGGCCTGACATATATTGGGTAGAACACTGGCAGTGTACTGAGTTGTTTACACTCCTGCTGTGGAGGGAGCACATTGAATGGTGACCACAGCAAATGGCAGGAGAGGCAGAAATCCTGTGGAGGGCATTGCAGAAAAGATTTGAGAACAAGGTAGAATAAAAGGCAACTTGGGGGGAATATTTATATGGAATATGATAAAAGCGCAGCCTAAATCAGTGTCTGGCTGAGTAAGATCTGCTACAAGGCACCATTTAAACAAAGAAAGCAAAATATGCTAGGGGGCAATGAGGCCTACATTTGGTAGATCTCAGCCGGTGCTGTCAGCACAAAGTCATTACATTCCACATTGTGGTAACATGCCCAGTTCTACCACACTACTGCACACAGTCCAAGTATTGACAGCATAGCAGCAGTGAGGGAAATGGACACTGACTGAGGAAAGGGAACATTCTTTTTTTGTACTTATCTTTGCCCCTACTGCCTGCTAGTCATCATCCCCCTCTTTGACAATCAGTCCATTCATTCTCCATCACTGAAGGCAATGATTGGCAAAGAGGATCATTCTTGTAAACAGCCTTTAGGGGCAGTTTGACATAGGTTCATAGGCTCATAGGTCTTTAATAGGCTAACAACTACCGGGGCCTTTTTAATCCTAGCCATGCATCCAAAAAATCTCTGACAAGTTCTGTTACCCTTGATAAGAGTAACTAGGGACTTGGGAGATTAAACATTTAAAAGCAGGATCCTGGGAGATGAACCATTTACAGGTTGCCTGTATCCATTAGAGACTTAGGTGCCAAGCCAGGGATCAATTTCCTGTTCCCCATCCAATTGTCCAAGTTACACTTGAATTGGTTTAGGGAGGAACTCTGCTTCACATGGATGGGGAGCCTATTTCAGAGATGGGGTAGTCTCTGGGATACATACTTGTCTCTCCAGCAGGTCCTATTTATATCACAGGCGAGGCTTAAGTCTTTAGAATGGGTAATTCTGTGCTCTTTGTTTTGCTGATATCCAGGAGGTCCATCTGAGTGAGGTGTGACAATGCCCTGTATGCCAGACATAGACCTCCTATCAACAGCCTTTAGGAGACAGAATACAGGGATATCTTTTTGTATTTTATTCTACCCATGCCCTGCCCAGTAACAGCACATGGGTGGGTCTTGCATTAAGTATTAGCACTACTTTATTCCTCATGTCTGCATGGAGAGTGATAGTGGTAGAACTGCCTCACTCACTCACAGCAGGCACTATATGTTGTTTCATCCAATCTTCATGAGGAGAAATCAACTTGTGCACATGTGCCTCTGCACATGCCCACTTCCACTAAGTGTGGACACACCGATTCTCTCCACCTGCACTGTCAAGTGCCTGAACTGCTAATTAATTTTTTTTTGTTTTAAACAAGAAATATCTTTATTGAATTATCACTTGTGACAGACGTTCATGCATTTACATAAATGAAAACAAACCATATTGACATTTTCAGTTATAAACATTATATGTCACATATAATCTTCTATACAGTCATTGTGAACCGAACATTACATAGCTCATTCAGTTCCTGCCTTCCTTAAAAATAATTTCTCCTCCAAACATTGCTCTCCATGTATTTTTCCCACAATTACCATTTTTCTATGTAATTTTTTCTTACCCTTTTCTGAAGATCCCACTTCCAGTTCATTTATTTCTGTTATTTTATTCACTACTTCTAACACAGCAGGTTTAGACTTTGATTTCCATTTTCTAGTAATTGCTTTTTTGGCAGCCACCAGAATTAAACTCAACAAGCTTAATTGCTGAATAGACAATTCCGATTCTGTATCACAACTCAAAAAATAATTTCTGAAATTACACCAGTTTGCTCACCCAGTATTTCTGACAGCGTAAACTGCAGGGAATTTTTAAAGTTTGCTAACTCATTACACTCCCAAAAATATGTTTTTAATTATCTCTTTCTTCCCCATCACACCTTTCTGTAGTCTGCTTGAGGTATAAAAATACCTATGCACACACTTAGAAGCAAAAATCCTAACTCTTCTAGACTTTATTGCATATTTGTGAACCATACATATGTGCTACCATTGTTTCTTTGTGAATTGCTTGTCCAGTCTCTCTTCCCAATCCTTTCTAACTTCCTCTGATTGATTCTTATAGTCATTATTGAGTATTTTATATGCCTAATTGTCCCTTTTTTAACAGCAACCATTCTTTTAGAGTCTACTAAAGACTTTACCAGTGCTGGTCTTTCACTTAGGATCCCATATTCTTTTCTCTTTGCCTATACTCTGATATCAATCTTTGATTGGGATGTCAGTCTCCGGGCTGCAGTTCAAATGTATTCTTGGTTTCTTCCCATTCCATTACATTTCCCTCTTTATTTGCTCCCAGTACCTTGTTTCCTTTGCCGGTTTCCTCCAATGAATTTCAGCCCCCTCTTACCTGTTCTCTCTACCTTTAATTGCACTCATCCCTATCAGCAGAATCTCTTTTCTTCAGTTCCATGGTGGCTTAGATCTTAGAATACTTTCTGCTACTTTATGAATATAATATATTTTTTAATTTCTCCAAGTCTTTTGGATTTCTAATACCATGACGGAATGGACCCCATTCCTAAGTCAAAATATGATTAATGTTCATGAAATTTGTATTGCTTCAATCTTTGAAGTCAGCCAGAAGTGCTCTTTGCAGTACCCGCAGTGTGCCCAGTAATGACTCCTGCAATTCGTATGGGGTTACATGTATTGGTAACATATCTAAATATGATTGTAGGTTATTTTTTATAAGACCTGTTGCTCCTACTACTATTGGAACTGTCTGGGTATCTTTCTTCCACATTGCTGTCATTTCTGCCTGCAAATCCTGATATTTTCTGACTTTGTGTCTCTCTGTACACAAGCCACTGTAGTCACTGGGTGTGGCGATTTCAATGACCAGTGCTACTTTTGTCTTCTTTTCATGGACCGCTATATCTGGTTTTCTTGCATCTATCTTTTGAACTATTGGTAATGGGTGATCCCATGTGATGTAGACTTCATCATTTTCTATGATGCTTTGTGTCTCATGTTTACAGTGTTTTTCAGCTACTTCAATATTATAATGTTTGCACAATCCCCAATGCAACAGTCTTGCCATATTATTATGTCTTTCAGTATACAGTATTTCTGCCATTACTATCTCACAACCAGCAACAAGATGTGTGACTGTTTCCAATTCTGTTTTACAGAACCTACATTTATCTCTTTCTCCTACATGTTCAATAGACTTTTTAGACCAACTTGTATGTAGTCCACTATCTTGGGTTGCCAATATTAGTGCTCTGTCTTTTGGTTTAAATTCAGCTTTCCTTAACCATCCCTACATTCATTCCTGATCAACATGAGGTTGTTACAAGAGTTTTTTATATTTGCAACTATATTTATGCATTTTACACATTTCTTGCCTTCCCATCTTACCATTCACCTTATAGTCTTTCCTTTGTTTTTTGGCACATTCAGTTGCTGCCTGATTTTTATCTACTGCTGGTTTGATTTCCATTCCCACTTGATGCCAATATGCTTCTGCTAAACTAAGCATGGAAGCCATCTTGGACTTATTTTCATGTTTCAATATTTGGGTCTTGTGAGGTCAGCAGATACATGCAGTCCTGCGATTGCATATCTGTACATGTAATCAGTTTTGAGGAGGCCCATACTTCCTTCAGAACTGGGATTATATAGTCTTGGTATGCACTGATTTTTATAAATCATTTGATGAGCATGAAGCATCCTTCTTGTTTTCCTGTCCAACCTATCCAACACATTTTGGGGCCAGTCATTCACTCCAAAACTGTAAGTTAGGATAGGAACAGCAAATTGATGCATAGCTTGGACTTTGCTCCTAGATATCAACACTGTTTTCAGTATTACTTTTAGTCTTCTAAAATATTCCTAAGTTTTATTCACATTTTTTCATATTTTATTGTTGATCCTTCATCAATTCCCAAATATTTATACACTCCCTCTTCCTCAAGTTCTTTTATATCACATTTTTGTCCCAAACTGATGTTTTCTTACTGTTGCACCTTTCCTGCTTTAAAGGTTACTTTTGCACATTTATCAAGACCAAATGACATTCTTATACCATCTGAAAAAGTTTTGACCACTTGCAGTTGTACTTTCAGTTCCTAATTTGATGAACTATACAGTTTTAAATCATCCAGAAAAATAAGATGAGAAGTCTTTATACTTTGCTGTTTTCTGGGAGCCAAATTATAGACACAACCTAATCTAGGTTAAGGGCAAGACAAAAGAGCAGCACTGACAAAGAGCCAACCTGGAGTATCCCCCTTTGAATTTTGAATTGTTATCCCTGGAATAATAATTTGTCCTTTAGCATGGCTTAGCTGCAAAGTGGTTTGACACTGTTTCATGGTTGCTGTAATGTCATCAGTCAGTGTAGTGTGTATCTTAAACATTTTTAAACATTCTTTTATTCATGAATGTGAGATACTGTCAAATGCGTTTTTGTAGTGTATCCATGCGTACATAGATTCTTCCCTTTTTTTACAGTTCTCCATTAAGAGTTTATTTAACAACAAATGATCCTTTGATCCATATGACTTTCTTTTATTACCCCTTTGTTCTATTGCCATGATTGAGTTTTCTTCTAAGTGACTATAAATTCTGTTGGCCTCAGTTCTAGTGTATAGTTTATATGTCGTTGGAAGGCAAGTTACTGGTCTATAGTTTTTTAGGATAGCTTGCAGGTTCGTTGTTAATTAGGAGCATTGTTTTTCCTGTTGTTAAACAGGTTGGTGTCTGTTCGGGGTACGTATACAATTAGTTCTTATTCTTTGTTACATCATTATGTAAAGATGTTAATATTTTGAGCCAAAAGTTAGGTAACTGCATCTGGGCCTGGGGGTTTCCAAGTTAAGAGTTTTTTTCTTAACTTTGTTTCAGTCTCTCTGGCTGTTACTTCATCCCATTTCATATCCTGTACATTTGAACTTCTTATTCTTTCTTTTACTTTTTCTATCCATTTAGCATCTTTGTTATGTTCCACAGGATCTTCATAGATACTTCTCCAAAATGTATCTATTTCTTCTTTTTTTAGTGATATTTCAATTCCTTTTTTCCTGTTTCCCAATTCTCTATAAAACGTTTTGGGTCATCGATAAATTGCTTATTTTGTACTTATCCTTTATATTTATTAGCATATCTTCTAAGTTTTTCTGCCTGTGCTGATGTTTTTAGTTTATTATTTGAAATAATGCATGATAGATCCTGATCTGTTCTGATACTGTGCATTGCTTTTATCAAGTCTATCTTTCTGAATATTTTTGTTGATCTGTTCCCTTTTCTGTACTCTTAGCAGTGACACTTCTTGTCTTAATTGTTTTATAGTTTTCTCTATTCAATACTTCCATGATGGCATTTGATTTCTCCCTTTCATTTCCCTTATTACCCTATATTTGTTTGGTAAGACTTTATCTGTTATTAATTAGCTGCACAGTAATAAATCCTATTTACTTCTGTTATATCACACAAATCTCTTTGAACAGTCCTAATTACTGTCATTTGTTTTATGAAACTTCTAACTTTCTGGGTTTTATTGACTTTCTGTAGTCTATTTCTTTCATCAATTTTAGTATGGCTGTCCATCTCTATTAAATCAAGCAACTCTTCTCTTAGATCATGTTCTTCTAAACTGAGGGCACATTCTTTGTTGTCCATTTCCTGTGGGCATTATAGAAAGTTCCACAGCATCTTCATGTGCCATATTCTCTTCAGTTTCATCCTGTGTCATCCATTGCTCTTTCATATGGGAACTCACTGGCCTATCTCTCCACAACATTGACTGTGTTGGAGCTGCTACAGTTTCCCGTTTCTTCCCTTGCCGTGCAAGTCCAACTGAACTTTTATATTGATTTCCTATGGAAGGCTCCAAAGTATTTTCATATGACAATTGATCAGATATTTCCTGCTCCACTGGTTTCTCTTTAATTTGTGGACCCATTGCTCTATCCTGCTGTGATGTTATCAGAGTCAGATTTTCTACACTGAATCCTTCACTTCACAGGAAATTCATAACCTCAGTTTCTGTAGCTTTAACTTCTTCATTACTAATTATCTTTTCTACTTTTCTTCTTTGTTTTCTTATTTTTTTATATTGTAAAAGTTTCCATATCTGGATGCCTTTGCCTGTATTTCTCTTCAAATGACGTTGGTGCTGCTCTTTTTGTATTGATTAGTTTTGCTTTCTCCTTTGCATAGATGTTGCACCATTTTAAATCTATTTCTCTTTATTTTTCTCTTTCCTTTGTCCATATTTCTTCTGATGTCTTCTGCTCCTCATGTTTCTTCTTACCTGGGGGACTCGTTGTTCCATCATGCTGTGATATAATGTGTTAGACTTTCTACAATAAATCCTTAATTTCGCAGGTATTCCATAACTTCAACTTCTATTTTTTTAACTTCTGTTTTACCAATCTTCGATTCTACATTCCCTCTTTATGATATATATATATTTTTTTATTGTGAAATTTTCCATATCTGGATGCTTTGCCTGTATTTCTCATTGAATATCTTTGGGGCTGTTTTTTTTTTTCTATTGATTAATTTGGCTTTCTCCTTTGCATAAATATTGCATCATATCAGATCTCTTTCTTTCTTTCTTTCCCATGTCCGTATTTCTTTTTTATATGTTTCAAAAATATCTAGAATTTTGTTCTTCATATTTTTGTACTTCCTCAGTTGCTTCTTTTTACAAACAGCCAAAGGTTTCTTGGTCTGTATAATTGTTTATCGTCTGTCTGGAAATTCTGGGCTTCTTGCATAATAGTAACAATACATAATTTCTTTCTAATCCTCAATAGCCCACTCTATCTTCTTTATGGCTCTTTTTTGGCCTATCAGTTTTGTGATTTTTGTGGACTATTATTTCCTTCTACAACAGTGGGGCTATCCTGCCTCAGGGCCTGGCCTAGCCCCATTGTAGGAATGTTTCCGTGTCTTAAGGATTCCACACTGTCATTTTTTTCCAGTATTGGCATCAGTGTGCCTACCAGGATTGGACACTTTTTTATCCTGGGTCTTGTGCATCCAGCTATCTTTTTTTTAACCTACTTCTGTCCATGATGTATGCTATATAAAATACACTCTATATATCAGTGTCATCTTTGTGAGATTTTGTGAAAAATAGGGTCCATCTCATGAAGGTACTGACCAAGACTTGAGGATGAATTCAGTTCCAGCAGTACTACTCTCCCTTGCTTGCTGATTTGTCATCTCCATTTGAAATCCTACTCTGCTGCAGACAATCCCTGATATTACTGTACATTACTGCAGACAATCCCTGATATTACTGTACATTACTGCAGACAATCCCTGATATTACTGTACATTACTGCAAACAATACCTGATATTATTGTACTCTACTGCAGACAATTCCTGATATTACTGTACATTACTGTAGGCAATCCCTGATAATACTGTACACTACAGTAGGCAATCCCTGATAATACTGTACACTACTTTATGCAATCCCTGATATTACTGTACATTACTGCAGACAATCCCTGATAATACTGTACTCTGTTGTAGGCAGTCCCTGCAATTACTGTACATTATTGCAGGCAATCCCTGATATTACTGTACATTACTGCAGACAATCCCTGATATTACTGTACATTACAGCAGACAATCTCTGATATTACTGTACATTGCTGTAGACTGTCCTTGATATTACTGTACATTACTGCAGTCACTGATATCACTGTACTTTTACTGCAGGCAGTCACTTGTTCTTCTGGACATTACTGCAGACAATTCCTGATAATACTGTACATTGCTGAAGGCTGTCACAGGTATTACTGTACATTACTGCAGGCTGTCCTTGATATTACTGTACTTTACTGCAGTCACTGATATCACTGTACTTTTACTGCAGGCAGTCACTGGTTCTTCTGGACATTACGGACATTACTGAAGACAATTCCTGATAATACTGTACATTGCTAAAGGCTGTCACAGGTATTACTGTACATTACTGCAGGCTGTCCTTGATATTACTGTACATTACTGCAGTCACTGATATCACTGTACTTTTACTGCAGGCAGTCACTGGTTCTTCTGTACATTACTGCAGACAGTCCTTGATATTACTGTACATCACTGCAGGCTATACTTGATATTACTGTACACTAATGCAGACAAGCAGTGATATTACTGTAGGCAGTCAATGATATTACTGGACATTACTGCAGGCAGTCATTGATATTACAATCACATTACGGCAGGCAGTCACTAATATCATTGTACATTACTGCAGATGGTCACCGGTGTTACTGTACATTACTGCAGTCACTGATATCACTGGACTTTACTGCAAGCAGTCACTGGTATTACTGTACATTACTGCAGGCAATCCCTGATATTACTTTATACTGCTGCAGGCTATTTCTGATATTACTGTACTTTACTGCAGTCACTGATATCAGTGCACTTTACTGCATGCAGTCAGTGGTATTACTGTATATTACTGCAGGCAATCCCTGATATTACTGTACATCACTGCAGGCAATCTCTGATATTACTGTACACTAATGCAGACAGGCACTAACATTACTGTAGGCAATGTTATTACTGTAATTGCTGTAGGCAATCCCTGATAGTACTGTACATTACTACAGGCAGTCCTTGATACTGCAATCACATTACAGCAGGCAGTCACGGATAACACTGTATACTACTGCAGTCATTGGCATTACTATACATTACTGCTAGAAATCAGTGATATTACTATACATTTCTGCAGGCTGTCCCTGATATAACTGCACATTACTGCAGGCAGTCACTATTACTGTACTTTACTACAGGCTTTCCCTGATATTACTGCACATTGCTGCAGTTAGTGATATTACTGCACATTCCTCCAGGCTGTCGCTGATATTGCTGTACAGTACCACAGACAATACCTGATATTACTGCACATTACTGCATATAGTGACTGTTATTACTGTAGGCAGTCAATGTTTATTGTTCTGTACTTCAGACTCTGGGCCTAATACACCTTCAAGGAGCCTGCCTCCTATCCTTCTAGTATGATAACCTCACCCAGATACTCATCTAATGCCTTTTTAAATAAACAAATCGTATCCATTCTTCTAATTCTAAAAGGCAGAAAAGTCCATCAGCAAGCAACCCTAAAATGAAAAAAATTGCCAAAACCTGACTTTCACATTTGCAGATTACCAACAAATAATCTATCTTTCTAGTTCTTTTCTGGTGATTGTTTTTTTTTTTTTTTGTTATACTCCTCTGCTTTCAGATTTAAAGCACATATACATACAGATTTAATCACCCCTAAATAATCAATATCTTATTGAGAATAAAGAAATCTCCCTAAGTCTATCTTTATACAGCTTCCACCTAAAACCTTTTATCTGTCATGTATAAAATCTTTCTATCCTTTCCAGTCTTTCAATTTGTAATGAATTAAACATACAAGCATTCCCAACATGTTCTATCACAAATCTTAGTATGGTTTTAAATAGTAGGACCGATATTTTCATATCTCTACATACATAAATTCACAAACATTCTTAAACTCTAGATAGCTTTTAATAATATTCATAACAAATAAATCAATTCACAATCAACTTTTATTCCTAAATCCTTAACATTACTCACCACATCCAAAGTGATGCTATTCAATGCATAAGGATAGAACTTATTATTACTATTAAAATGAAGAACACAGACTTCTATATTAAATTCCATATTATTAACAGATGACCACGTGTACAATTCATCCAAGCAACCCTGGACTTTACTGATATTACTGTACATTACTGCAGGCAATCCTTGACATTACTGTATATTACAGCAGGCAGTCAGTGATATTACTGTATATTACTGCAGACAGTCACTGGGATTACTATACATTACTGCAGGCACTCTGTGATATTAATGTGCATTACTGTACTCTCTGATATTACTGCACACTACTGCATGCAGTCCATGATATTACTTTTCATTACTGCAGGTTGTTCTTGATATTACTGTATACTAGCACAGGCTGTCCTTAGTATTACTGTACATAACTGCAGACAGTCACTGATATTACTGTACATTACTACAGGCAGTCAATGATAACAGTACATTGCTGCAAGCAGTTACTGATATTACTGTACAGTACTGCAGGCAGTTAGTGATAACAGTACATTGCTGCAAGCAGTTACTGGTATTACTGTACATTACTGCAGGCAATCCCTGATATTACTGTACAGTACTGCAGTCAGTCAATGATACTACAAGCACATTATAGCAGGCAGTCAATGATATCACTGTACATTACTGCAGACAGTCACTGGTATTACTGTGTATTACTGCAGGCACTCTGTGATATTGATGTACATTACTGCAGACCCTGATATTACTGTACATTACTGCAGGCTGTCCCTGATATTACTGTATGCTAACACAGGCTATCCTTAATATTACTGTACATTACTGCAGACAGCCACTGATATTACTGTACATTACTACAGGCAGTCAGTGATAACAGTACATTGCTGTAAGCAGTTAGTGATATTACTGTAAATTACTGAAAGCAGACCCTGATATTACTGTACAGTACAGCAAGCAGTATTTGATATTTCTGTACATTATTGTGGAAAGTCACTGATGACTGTAACTTATTGCAGGCAGTCACTGATATTATTGCACATTACTGTAGGTAGTCCTTGATATTACTCTATACTACTGCAAGCAGTCCCTGCTATTACTGCACATTAATGGAGGAATTTCACAGTATTACTTTACACTACTGCAGGCAATCTGTATAATTACTGTACATTACTGAAGGCAATCACTGAATTTTATCTACACTACTGCATGCAATCACTGATATTACTGTACATTACTGCAGGCAGTCACTGATGTTACTGTACATTACTGCAGTCAGTCCCTGATGTTACTGTGCAGTATTGCATGTAGTCCCACATATTACTGTGCATATATTACTGTGCATTACTGCAGGTTTTTCCTGGTAGGAACTGTGGTGGTGGTGCTGCGGTAGCGTTGTTGCCTCATAGCAAGATGTTGTCCCGTTCGATTCTCAGCTAGAGCGTCTTCTGTGTGGAGGCATACGTGAATGGGGCATGCCTTCATTGAAGGTTGTGCATCAGGGCTGGTAACCCAGTATGTAAAAATCCACTACCAATCATTAGTGGACCAGAGTTCCACTGTGGCGACCCCTAACTGGGAAAAGCCGAAAGACACAAACAAACTGCAGGTTTTTCCTGGTATTACTGTACACTAACTGCAGACATTCCATGTTACTACTGCAGGTAATCGATATTACTGTACATTGTAGATTCCTAGATTCCTAAATTGTTACTAGGCTAATGACCTTGTGGGCCTTTCTAAACCTAGCCAAGTTTTCCTGAAAGAATAATGACATCCTGTATCCAAATAAGACATTGACGGCCAGGCATTTATAAGCTACCTCTGTTCATAACAGATTTGGATGTCAGGCTTGGTGTATCCTATCACCCATCCACTGGTTTAGGTTGCAGTTAAATTGGGTAATAGACAAACTCAGCTTCACATGGATGGGGAGCCTGTTCGATAGGAGGGGCAGTCTCTGGGACACATCTGTCTTTCCAGCATGTTCTGTTTAAGTCACAGACAAAATTCATGTCCCTAGACCTTGTATTTCTTGTACTGCTTGACTTATGAATATGCAGGAGATTCATAAGTGTGGGGTTTGCAGATGCCTTGTAAGGTGGGCGTAGATCACCCCTCAGGCATCTATAGGAGACTGCTTTTAGGGAAAAAGCTTTAAGGCATTCTGCATAAGGCAGGTTTTTTATACCTTTTATTCTTTTTGTGAATCTCTAAGGTCTCTCTAGTTGCTGCATAGGTCTGATCAGGTATATACTGAAGGGATCATTGTACTCTGTGATTGGTCTGATAAGGGCAGAGTACAGTGGGATGATGGCCTCTTTGAGCATAGATGACATGCCCTTACTTATAAGTTGCGCAACATAAAAAGCATTTCTTCACCACTGTGTCCACGTAGTGGTTGAAGGTAAGGCTACTGTCTATGTGTGGACCCAGATCCCTGACTACTGGGATATTGTATCAAAAGCCTTGGCCAGGTCAAGGTATGGAGGGTTTATACCTAACTTAATGAACTTGTCTATAATACCTAAGTAGGGTATTGTATCAAAAGCCTTGGCCAGGTCAAGGTAAGCTGTGCGTACAGTCTTACCTTCATCCATTGCTTTGGTGACCCTCTCAAAGAAGTCCACCAGATTTAATAGGGATGACCTTCCATTAAAAAAAAGCCAGACTGTGATGGGTCCAGTGTTTGCAGTTTCCCTATGTCCTTGTTTAACATGCCCATGATGAATGTTTCCATGACCTTACATATAATACTGGTCAGACATATAGGTCTATAGTTATCCGAATCAGTGGCTAGAGCTGCTTCATGCAGAGGAATGACTGTAGCCAACTTTCATTTACATGTCATTATATGGTGATCTGCATATACCTCTCTGACCTGTAGTGGTACCTAGGTGATGAATTCCTGCACAGTGATGCACAGTGTACTATACATGTCTATGAATCCCAGCCATAATGGTAATATAATGCAAAAGTCAAAAGTGAGTGTTCAGAAACTTTAACAACAAGCAGTACTATCTTAAACTACATGCAAAATGTATGCTGCATACAGAAGATGCACATAAAACACTAGAACTTAACTACATGTTAAACATTTACCCACATGCAATAGAATCACTGTTTTTGGAATCACTCTTTATCAGAAATCAAATACTGCAAGTAATGATGTGAAACGCCTATAAAACACCCAACAAATGTTTTTCTTTGTTTTACAGGTAGGCAGTCCTCTCTGCACATGACTCCACTGTTGTACCTTTGAGGAGAAAATTGCAAAAAACCTTTCAAAATCATTAAGCCAGCTGGCACAATACAACATATTACAATGAAACTCACCACAGCATTAATTTTTAGAAACATAACCTCGCAACCACCAGTGTTTCAATGACATGCAGATAAATTCATATTTAAAACAGTTAATGTTAAATAATGCTTAGTTAAAAATAACTTGTGGTACAAGAAAACTGAAACAGTTAAAATAAACCAGTTTATGATGGTGTAGCAATCAGATCAAATTTGTTTTATTTTATTTGCATGATTATTCAAAGAAATTTGGATAGCCTCCATATTGTTTACATTTAGCAGCATTTTTATAAGGGACAGATAAACGTACACTTTTATAGACCACAGATTGTCATTTGCATATAGTATCTCAATCACCCATGATTACTCTGACTGCTGTAATGATTTCATAAAAAGCCACTTCTGTTCATAATGTTTTTTTTAGGCAAGAAGGGAATCAAAGTAGATTGCTAGGACTTTCTTCTGTATCATAGAGACACGTCACACACACGTACAGGCAGTTTAAATTTGTCAGTTCACCTACCACATATTTTGGGATGTGGGAGGAAATGGGAGTACCCTGGGGAAAATCTGCACTGACATAGGGAAAAAATGTCAGCTCTGCACAGAAGGCACCACCACTGAAAATCGAGCTGGAGGACTTCTTATTATGAAGCAACAGTGCTACTTACTACACCATTGTGATGCAGCATGGAGCATTACTGGTGTGAAATTCAAAAGATCTAAGGCATCTAATGTTTGTAACAAGTCGTAATATTCGTTTATTAACTATCACATCATTACAGATAAGTTACACCTTGCACTTACATTGGACAGCTAAGGTACTGTTTATTAATTACATCCTTAGCCCAAGTGTTGGTCAAAATGCCAACATCCAAATTGGAGTGCGATGTTAGTTAAAAGGACTTGCAGATGTTGATATTGACTTAGCGTTATTGGAGGAGTCGAGTCCTGCAAAGTATTTTCCTGCCTGTTACTGCTTACATTTCTGAAGTGGATTTTAATAAAATGACTTGTAAACTTTTTATTAAAATCATTGTCCTACTGCACCTGTCAAAAGAGCAGGGGAAGTTCCACCAATGCCCAGCCACATTTCCCCTCATTTTATAAATATTATCATGGGTTTGCACTGAAAAGAGGCCACTAACCTAGTGGGACTAGCCTGGTCAACACAGGCTAAACAAACAAAAAAAAGAATAAGCTGTTTGCATTTGTTTTAGCATTACTGTATAATCATCATCATCAATCACTTTTTTTCCCATTTTTCCCATTTTTTCTACATGGGTCAGGATGTGCTGTCAGCTGTCTCTACCTGCCACTCTCATAGCTTCTTTAACAGTTATGCCCAACTGTCTCTTGTCTTCTCTCCTGCAATCCTGCCATCTCTTGGCTGAATGTCTTTTTTTCATGTTGCCTTCTTCCTGTCTCTCCTAAATGTTCTTTACCAAACCATCTTCGACTTTCCTACACGTGTGCCTGGCCCACGGTAATCTGTTCTTTTTGACCTTCACTACAGTTGTAGCAAATTTGTATTATTTCTTTAAATGTTTGATATAAAATAATTTCTCTGCTTATTGTTTAAAAGTTGGTGTAGAATATTTTAGCAATAATCCACAACTGTGTGTGGGTAATGCAGGATTTATCTATGGTTGGCATGGTTTGATCACCACCGGAAAACCTAAGTGATTAAACAAAGTTGACCAAGGGTAAATCCTGCCTTACCCACACTCAGGAGTGGATTGGTGCTATTGTACAAAGACATTACGTAGGAAAAATGTCTTAACTATTCTAAATAATGTCATTGTATAAATGGGTTTTAATGCTGTTCTGCTAGCTTCTGGTAGCCTGGAGCATGCAAGATATGTACTTCAGTTGCTCTAGGACTGTAAAATATTGCATAGTACATTGCTCTCTGTTTCTTTTCTTTTTTTTGTTTTTTGTAAGATATTTCATTGTTCTGTGCCTGTGAACTGCTAAGATTTTACACAGAATGTTCAGATCTTGCTTATGTTGTTGGTCTTCACAAAAGACATTGCTTTCTGGTAAATTGTTGAGGCTGAAATCACTAAATGACATCAGATGTCAGAACTGGTGCTCTCATGAGAGCTATGAGAGTTGTTTTTTTATACATACATATATATAATATCATATAATTCTGCTCCATAGAACATTTTACTAGTATGTTTTTTAAAACAGTTAAAATTCTCTGCTTAGTTCTGCAAAGAAGGTGCTTTTATGTGGTAGAATGCTTGGTTTATATTGAGCATGCTGGCTGGTCTGTCTAATCAGCATGCATGTTTCTGAATATTAAATTAGTTACAGGAAATGGCCAGGATCAGAGAGTTTTTGATTCTTAATGTAATTTACTTTAGAATTTAATATTAGGGGATGTTTTGCAATCATATATATTTTCTGAAGTCTGGGGAGTATTAAAGTTGCCTTATATTAATTAATGAATGCAGCATTCACTGATTTACCACAAAAAGTGATGAGGGAACAGAGGAAAAAATGTGAGGAGAAAAGGAATGTTCTCTAAATTTCTTTTGAAGTACAGTACTGAAGATACGAATTGTCGAGAGTCTGTAGTGTAGCAGCCAGCCATCTATATGTTTATTTTACAATAGGTATTCTGACTCAGTGTTCAATTAGCATGCACAGTTTTGACTACTAATGACCTCTTATTGTATAATTAATTGTTGATAAAACTGTTTTCCCTCAGATGTTGTCTCGTTCATTCCTCCTTATGATAGGGTCTTGGATCCGACCCTCAGGTCCAGCTCGACCACATTCCAGAGACTTGGATCCAACTATCAAGCTCCTCCCTCGTATCCATAATGCCCTGCATCCACCCAACTACCTCAGATCTCATTTGCCAATAGCAAGTCAGAAGCGGATTTTGTTCTCTCAAGCATAGGTTTAGTATTTTTGACAGTCTTTGCTTATCCTTTAAGGATTTGTAAGTCTTCCCCTTTTTTTTGTCTTGAACATGTTTAGACTTGTTTTCTGAAGTGTAACATGTAGAGTTTGGTACTTAGTTTTTATGTAATTAGAACTTACCTGCTGTTCGTGACAGTTATTTTTGGCAAACTTTTTCATCAGGTCATGGCGGACAAACCGATACCCGGCTTTAAATGCTGCACTTGTTGTGGGATAAAATCCCCAACCAGGATGCCCACAAGGAATGTGTGTATTCCCCGGGTGCTGATCACTTGAAAGCGGAGTGTTCCATCTGTGTGTCCTAAAATT
>NC_056751.1:35822843-35995017 GCF_019279795.1 Protopterus annectens | reverse complement strand
AAAATTTAAAAGATTAAAGAACCTCCAGAGAGGATGCCTGAATCAGCAGGTTGTCCAAGTAAGGAAATATTTGGATCCCTTGAAGCCTGCAAAAAGCAATCATAGGAATGAGGCATTTGTTGAACACCCTTGGGGCAGTAGAAAGGCCAAAGGGCAAAGCACAGAACTGAAAATGCCAGAAAGCAACAGAAGCATGCAAATACTTCCTGAAAAGAGGATGGATCAGCATATGGAAATAAGCATCCTTGAGATCCAGAGACACCAGAAAGTCCTAAGGGAGCAAGAGAGGAAACAGAGTCTGAAGGGAAAACATCTGAAAGGAAGGCACCTTCAGAAAAGTGTTTATATGAAAGACATCTAGAATCAGTCTCCAAGTACCCTCTTTTCTGGGCACTAGAAACATCCTTGAATAAAACTCCTTCCCCCTTTGGGACACAGGCACCTTTGAATAGTACCCGAAGACAAGAGATCTTGAAGAACCTCTGGGAAAAAAAGAAAGTTGTTTCTGAGAAGGCTGAGGAATGCCCATAAAAGGAGGATGGGATATCCACACCATGAAGTACCCCTGACGAATGATTGACAGAACCCAAGAATCCTGGGTGATGTGAAGCCAAATAGGAAGAGAAAGAGCAGAAGATTTAATCTCAGAGTCTGGAAGATCAGAAAAAAGCTGACAAGCCTGAGAAAAAAGAACCAACACATACCTAGATATATGGGCCTGATAATTAATTGCCCTAAAAGCTAGGGTAGCCGAAGTATAAACCTTCTTACCCAGCCTGTCCATGATTCTGCTGTCCTTGTTAGAAGGCAGTAACTTGGATGAAGGCAGAGGCACCGGAAGCTGTTGAAGACTGGGTGGGCAGAGAGTGAGAGGGCACTTAGTGATCTAAAAAGGGCAATTTAAAAAAGTACTACCACAACATAGGTTCACTTGGAGGACATTTTAAGCTTAGCCATTTTCCCTTTTGGTGCTTGAATTAATATTCCCTGATTGGTCTTACCTATCCCATGGCTGATAAATGTATATTAGCCCTAGTGAGAATTAATGTGATCATACTATAGATAATTTGAGGGAACCCATGTAAGGGATGCAGCATTTAGGAACTGCCTCTATCCATTAGTGGCATGAGGGGCAATCCTGGAGTACATTTTCTATTACCCAGCCTTAGATCCAAGTTGCATTTGAATGTGGACAGGGATGAGCTTTGTTTTACTTGAATGAATAGTCTGTTCTGGAACAGTGGTAGCCTCTGTGATATATATCCATCTCTTCACAGCATTCAGTTTAGATACCTGGACTGAGTATTTCTGATGTCATTTGAATTGCTGATGTTCAGTAGGTCCATCTGTATTAGGTCGGAGGATGCCTTGTATACCAGACATGTCACCTCTAAGCACTCTGTAGGATACTGAGTATAGTGGAAATCTTTGAGGTGGTCCATGCAAGACCTATTATTTAGGACTTGTATCCTTTTAGTAAGGTATTTCTGTGGGTATTCCAATTATTGCATGGGTCTGGACAGATACATGCCAAAGTGGGCATTATACAAAATGACTGAACTGATGAGGGCTTTGTAAAGGGGGACAATAACATCTCTAGATCTAGTCAAAATCAAATTGTTTATAAGCTGTGCAATATAGAAAGACTTTTTTATGATTCTTAGCACATGCTGGACAAACGTTAGGTCATTGTACACCCAAGTTCCCAAATGCCAAACAACTGGGTCAGTTCTCAGGGGGCATTGTCAATTTGGCAGTTCCCTGGAGTAGATGACCTCCCAAAGAATACAATAATGTATTTCTTGAAGTATAGTTTCAATTCATGATTCTGGCACCAGTTATTGTTTGGGACACACCTTCCTGCATGATGGCTAAGTCATTTGGGGATTCCATAACTGCTCCTAGCTTGCAGTCATCTCAACCTTAGTTGGCCAAAGCCCTTTGGTATTTCCTTTTACTTTTGAGATGTATGTGCCAAACAGAAAAAGTCTCAGTACTGAACCCTGGGGGACTCCATTGGTGACTGGTCTCTTCACCTACTTTGATCTCCTGCATCCTGTGAGCAAGAATACATGTATGCATTCTTTGATTTACCTTCATGATTGTATTAACTTGATTGTATTAAAGTATATTCCTTGTATAATACAGCACCACTTGTTAGGATGTGTTTTAAATTTGTAGTTTGGAACAGTGTTCTACTAAGCAATGAAACAAAATGTATGAACCAATAATGACAAAACTAGCCATTTCAGAAAATTTCAACCATAAAAGGCCACTCAAACTTCTGTCATTACAATCCACCAATATCAGTAAATATGAAACACCTGTGCAGAAGTAAGTCATCTAAATAATTCCACATTAAAGGAATCTGTAACTAATGAAGAGGTTGCTGCTAGCAAAATACTTTATATTTCATTGTTTCATCTACAAATAAAGTGCCTGTTGTCCTTGAAGAATAAATTGCCTATGCTACATTTAGAAAATGATAAGCTAGTAATTTTGCAATGGGAAATGGATGGCAAACTCATAACAGAAACATAGTTACTAGGTAACTCCTCCAAAGGAGGACATTCATAGGACTACAGCATCCACTCCCTTTAAGGTACAACACAGTGCAGTATCAGTGATCAATCTGCATACTGTGTGAGTAGAACACCACAGCCTTCTGCATCAAAAGCAACTATACTACCTGTTGTGCTACTAACAATACAAACAATTTAGCATAAGTAGCACTAAACTTCTTAGGTTTGAGCCTTGCCTAAAAGGCACTCCATGGGGTGGCAGAGCCTTGCAAATATCCCGGCCAATATCCTGACAGGCAAAGCCTTCCCCTGTGAAGCTAGCCGAGTTTCTTGTCACATGTCATCCCAGGCAGACAGACATTGATCCCCTTTGCTGAAGCTCTCAGCTCTTTGTAAAATCCACTTGGCACTCAAATAAATCTCTCAACTTCACAGCACAAGAAATCTGGAAAAAGCCAAAATTTATTTGGGGGTGGGGGCAAAGGCCCTAAACCAAGGACACATTTTAAATATTGCTTGTATAATCTTAGAAATGGCTAATGTCCCTGCACAAGCCAGCATAACTGGAATGTTCCATGTATATCTGTGCTTCAGATGCATGTAGTGTCCATAGTGTACATGCACCCAACTCACCCAAACACCACCCACAGGTACGTCTCTGGTTGTATCCCTGCTGTTGGGAATGGGTACAATATGACCCCCATTGGTGTATGGCAATAGCGAAAGAATGCAGCATGCAGTGCAGGTGTCCCATGCAGGTGTGTCCCTAGCTGTAAGTACCACCCTGCCAGCATCCACACTACCTGATCAATACTGATAGAAAGTATTGGCATGAACACGTAGCACACCTGCTCTGTCACACCAGGGGAATATACTGTAAGGCAGTCTGGGACTGTAGGACTGACAGAATGCAATGGCCTGCTACAGCTGGCCTGTATCACCACCAAATAGCCTACAGGCCTCTGCAAAAGGCCAGTGTCTCACCCATACTGCCAAAGTATGTTATGTCATGGACACCCAAATAACAACATAACACACCACATACGCCATATGCAAGGCCATGTGAACAAACCACAGTAACATGTCCACCATGTCCCACTGCATGAACTGTGGACCAACACCAAAACAGAGCTGTGATGAGGTGATAACTACAGGGAAAGTATCAGAGAATGTATAATGTATGGAAGAGGATAGAATAATAGAGGGGGGATGGGAGCATGGGCAGCATGGAATGTGCAAGGTCCGACACACAGCTGTGTGCACATACTATCCCTGGCTGCAAACACAAAAACGGGTGGCTACAAACTTGCCTGTAACCACAATAGGGGTAATGTCCTGACCTATCACCCCTGTCTCTGGGTAACCTGTGTGAATCTGTACAGCTGTGAGGTATTGCCACAGCAGGATAAGGCCATACTGTCATGTCGATGGATGCACATGCATGGGATCCTCTGCCAGCACTGTACCAAGGTGCTGAACTGGATACATAGACCCAGCAGCAAGTGTCTGCAGCTCCACCTCCAGAATGGCATAACTTTCCATTAATATGTAGGTGTTTGACCACAATACTGGGAACAGCTGCATTCACCCTGTGTTCCCCAGGACATCACTGTGAGCAAACATGTCCACCTGACAGTACTTGAGAACATAAAACATCACAGTGTATAACAGTACACGTCTGAATATCTCTGCTAATACCAGTACCATGTAGTAGGAGCAGCACAGATACAATCACCTACAGTACACACTATCCCTTGTACAGTTTGACCCCATATTGCCAACTGATCTACAGATATCCTGCTGAAACAATTTGCTACCTGTAAGTCTAGAATACAAGGGTCAGCACTGGAGTACAAACTACCTGGAATGGATCCACACATTCAATACAGAAGGGCATACTGGGCACCCTCACACACTTAGAGAAATGAAGGCAATGTCAGACAACAACATACTGAAAGATCAAAATGAAGGCAATGTCAGACAACAACATACTGAAAGATCATAATGGGCATGCTCTCACACTTGGAAGCCCATGTCTGCCAACAACAGTGGACCATACATATCTGACAGTTGCAGATGTTAGTGCATACAATCCTCAGTATGCACCAGTCATGCTTTGCACACACACACTGGATAGGAATACACACATATATCCAAGGACAACACACTATAATATGCCAAATGTACATATACATAGATGTGTGGAAGAGTGTGACAGTGACAAAGGGCCTTCCATCATGAGGCCTGTCCCACCCAGCACATAGCCAAATAGCTACAACCACATGATGTGTAAATGTCACTCACTGTAGAAATTAGCCACTGGTATTCCTCAGCATTACAGACTCTGTGGTGCAAGTGCTAGCTGTGCAACATGACTGTATAAGGCAGTAGTCATCTAGCAGTTGTATACACGTACCTGCGGAATATAAACCTGGGTGTGCCTGAGTGTGGTGTGTCTACCTCTAGATGAATGGGTTATGGCCCATGTGCACACACTGCCCTCCCCATAGCCCTACTATGACAAGCCTGCTGATGTCATTCACTTTGAAATACACCTTTGGGAAAAGAGTAGCTCAGTAATTTCTGTGGCGCATCCTATAACTGTGTAATGCTGTAGCGTGACAAACTAGTGAGATAGGTGTTCTAATTCCAGACATGGCAACTGTGTGATTGTGTCTGTGTGTGTGTGTGTGTGTGTGTGTGTGTGTGTGTGTGTGTGTGTGTGTGTGTGTGTGTGTGTGTGTGTGTGTGTTTGTGTGTCTCTGTCTATGTAGGGAACACTGCTTTTTAGGCTAGTCACACTCACAAATCAAATGCCCTACTTTGGCAAGGCTGCTGATGTCATTCACTATGAAATACACCTGTGGGAGAGGAGTAGCCCAGTAATCTCCGTGGCATGTCCTATAAATGCATAATGCTGTAGTGTGATAAACTAGTTAGGAGTTCTAATCCCAGACATGGTAACTGTGTGTGTGTTTGTGTGCATGTGTCAACGTCTGTGTAGGGAGCAATGCTTTTTAGGCTAGTCACACTCACTACAATTCAAATGCCCTACATTGGCAAGGCTGCTGATGTCATTCACTTTGAAATACACTTTTGGTAAAGGAGTAGCCCAGTAATCTCCATGGCGTGTCCTATAACTGCGTAATGCTGTAGTGTGATAAACTAGTTAGGTAGGAGTTCTAATCCCAGACATGGCAACTGTGATTGTAGATCAGCCACAGCCAGCCAACAGCTCTGCTACTGAGCACAAACACATAGAAATGTAACTATACCAGTACTATAAGACAAATGATAGACCCCCCCCAGGCTATCAGATAAAAACAAAACTTCACAGAAGTAAAACCCCCACTGAAACTGAAACTGGCTGGCTTACAATTCTAGTGCTGAACTAGCCCTGACAAACTGCATGCAGAGATAGAGAGAGAGAGAGAGAGAGAGAGAGAGAGACCACAATATTCAATTAATATTCACCGAAACAAAAAAATAAATAACTGTTATAACATTTCTGGGATGTCTCCAACTGAGACATCCTCAAGGGGAGACCGTGGTGACCCCTCAGCCTCATCAAGGTCAGTCTCTGTGGTGGCAGACTCCTCCAGGGAGTCTAAATGCTTCCTCTTGCAGGTTCTCTTTCAAGGGACTTCTTCAGTGGGATAATCTGGAGAAGGTTTGGAAGAGATGGAGGTCTCCCTAGGGACATCCTGAGGCTTGGGATCCTGCTGTCCCTGTGGAAGGTGTGGGTGAGAGGTAGAAGGTACTGGTATGGGACTGGAATGGAGATCCTGGGAAGACTGCAATATTGACTGAGAAGCATTTAAAACTCTCCTCATGGCCTCAAATGTTCCCTGCCCTAATCTGAGGAACTCCCCAGAGCTGACAAAAAAGCCATTGGAGCCAAGGGCCCTCTGTGATCTGAGGAAGGAAGATCTGAGACTGAGGTAGAAGCCAAGCTCAACTGCACTGAAACTCTGAGAGACAAGGTCCGATTAGAAGAAAAAGAGGTTGTACCCATGTCCCTGGGTCCAGGCAGAGACCTACAGCTCCCAGATTCCTACTGTTCCGACACAGCAGAGGAACTCACAGTCGAAGTCAGAACAGAAGAAAGAGTGGGTCTTTGATCCAACAAGGCCACAATCTGGACTTCAGGATTTCCTTGCTCTGAACTCGAGAGTCGGGTCGGTGGAGGAAGAGAATGAGCAGTAGAAGGGAGTGACTTTGCTGGATCCAAAGCTCCTGGGTTCAGATCCAACAATAACTTATCTAAATCCAATGTCTTCAACAGCCTGTTAACCACCTTAACCACATCTTCATCAGAAAGACTCCTAGTTGAAAGGGTGGAAATGGTTGATGACTTCTGAAAGATTGAAGATGGGAGCCGAGAGGACACTCTAAAGAAGGCGATCAGCTCTGTGTAGTTCCAAAGATCAGAGCTGAGGGAATTGGAGACGACTTAGAATACTCTGAAGTTCCCTCAGATTCATAGGTTGACTGCTCCGAAAGAACCGTTGGTGCAGAGAACTTAGGCATTTTTTTCTGCCGGCTCCGAAGATTTTGTCAGCACTGGAGAACTTTTCTTTGATCTATCTGACATTTCAGTAGAAGAAGATGAAGCAGAGCCAGATGTGGAGGACTCCTTGCTACCTGAAATTCTTTCAGCAAAGGGTCCTTTTATCATACCTTTTAACATGAGCTTGTTACGCCTTTCTAAGAGAGCTCTTTGGTTGAAGGCATGACACATACTGCAGGACTCCTGCAAATGTAACGGCCCTAAACAATAAACACATAAAGTGTGAGAGTCACTCAAGGGCATTTCCTTCCCACATTGAGTGCATTTTTTCAACCTTAACAGTTTGTCTGCCTTATCCTTTTGAGACATATTCACCAATATCAATAAATGTAAATAACAACAGGTATTGAAATAAACAGTACTTAATTCTAGTAACAATGACACTCTGAACAACAAACTTTAACAATCACAACAATAAACTTTTACTATGAAAAGAGTTATTTATATTTATTTATTTACTTATTTTACATTTGTTGACCAGAGAGTCCAACTGGATTACAAGTCCATTTTCAGTGGAGGCCTGGGGAGAAAAGCTCCAAGAGAACAATTTTTTACAAAACATAGTTTTAAGGACAGACTTTTGACATACAATTTCCATAGAAGAAATTTTGACATACATATTAACTAACAGATAGGATATATTTGTTAACTACAATATAATATTACATTTTAGAAGATATTCCTAAGTTTAGGATTCCTGTAATAGATTTACTATCAGAGTAAAAGCAGAGAGACGTAGAATAAGGCTCAGAGAGAGCAGATGATGCTCGCTATAGTTGAGAAGGATAACAAATTGATTCACTATATGTCTTCACCTGGTTTTAGTTGAGAAGGATAACAAATTGATTTACAATATGTCTTCTCCTGCTTTTAGTTGCTTATGGAGAGCTGAACATTGCTGGGGTAGTTTTCCCTAACTCCTGGAGAGATGGGATGAGCAGTAGATTAACAGTCCTAAGTGGGTACAGTACGTTGGCTTAGCAGAGTTACTTAAGTTAGGTGAATTATTCTAATGAGACATTAGCCAGGGGGGATACAGGAGCACAGCTGATTATTCAAAAAGTGAGTTTTAACAAGTTTCTTGAACTGTGATGGGGATTTGTTGTCAGTTATGTGGGCAGGAAGGAAGTTCCAGGTTTTTGCTATACAGTGGCTATAGACAGACTTACCAGCTTCATTGTTATATTTGTTTACTTTGAGGAGGTTTTGTGTGCTAGACCTCAAGGGCCTGGCAGTTGTATAGGGTTGCAAAATATTTTGTAGGGCTGGGGTGTTTTCAGAGTTATGTATTATTTTGTGGGCTAGTGATAGTTGATTGAGTTGAAGTAGTAGTGGTAGTTCTAGTGAATTGAGTTTTATTAGGCATTCACAGTGATGCGTTCTGATGGGAGAGGTTGTAGCAAATTTGGCTATCTTATTAAAACAACTATCAAGTTTGTTTAGGTCGGATTTGCAGAGATTTGTAAGCACGGGGAGGCATAAAGTAGGGTGGATAGTAGGTGAGTCCTCGCTATTGTAGTTTTGGAGTGGTCAGTGAGTAATTTTTTATTGCGATACAGTAGGCCAAGTTTTTATGTACTTTTTTATGGTTATAGAAAAATGTAGGTCAAATCTAAGGTGATTATCTATTTCAACCCCTAAGAGTTTGGTATGATTTGTGGGGGTGATTGTGATCTTGTTAAAGTAGGAGATGAAGAAAGAATCAGTGGGAGGTGTGGCTCTATGGGAGCTAAAGAGTACTAGCTTTGTTTTACTTGGGTTCAGAATGAGCCTTTGGTTTGTAATCCAGGTTTCTACTAGGGAAAAGCATTCTTGTGTTAGGGAGTGAAGGATGTCAATTGATTTGGCTGCGCATATTATGGTGATATCATCTGCATATTGCACTATTGAGGCTTTAGGAATACTGTTTGGGAGCTGATTGATGAAGAGGGTAAAAAGAAGTGGCCCCAGGATGGAGCCTTGGGGTACTCCTAGGGAGACTGGTAGGGAGAGGGAGAGTTGTTTTTTCCACATAACAGATTGTTTCCTTCCCTCTAGGTAGTTTTTGAACCAGGAGATGGCAGGGGTGGCAAGGTTAAGAGTTGCTAGTGAAAGAAGGAGTTTATTGTGGTTAACCATATTAAATGCTTTATATATATATATATATATATATATATATATATATATATATATATATATATATATATATATATACATACATCTATATAGATTCCCTTCATATACTCAAAATACCAAAACAGTGAAAATGAGAAAACTTCATAATATAGAGGACCAGAACACTGAAAACCAAAATCCTGAAAACTCAAAATATTGAAACTCAAAATGCTGAAAACAGACATCATACAGATACTGAGTTCAAACAAGATAAATCATATTACTTTCCACCAAGAGTAGTGAAGTGCAATCTTGGAGTTGATATATTTAAGTAGTAGGGTGTGTGTGTGGGGGGTGCAAGTGGCCTTGCCCCCTGCTTATACTTGGTGGAAAGTAATATGATTTATCTTGTTTAAACTCAGTATATGTATGATGTGTGTTTTCAGTGTTTTGAGTTTCAATGTTTTGAGTTTTCGATTTTATGAATTTTCCAGATTTTGGTTTCATTGTTTTGATATTTCAGTGTTCTGAAGTGAATCCATATATATATATATATATATATATATATATATATATATATATATATATATATATATTTACATGGGTTCACTACTAAATTTCAAATTACGGAATCTCGAAGACCAGAATCTCGAGATTCCGTAATATCGAAAAAAAAAAAAATAAATAAATAAAAAAAAAACATTTAGAAAGGTATATGCAGGGGGGCAAGCCCCACTGCACCCCCCCCCCACAACCCCTGCACTTAAATATACCAACTCTAAGATAGCACTACAGTGGATTGAATGGCAAAATTTCCATTCTGCTCTGCACTGCACTATTTTGCCATTCACTCCACTGTGGCGCGATCTTGGAGTTGGTATATTTACGTTGCAGGGGGTGTGGGGGGTGCAGGGGGGCTTGCCGCCCTGCATATGCTTTAAAAAATATTGTTTTTTTAATTTCGATATTATGGGATCTCGAGATTTTGGTCTTCGGGATTCAGAGTCTCGAGATTTAATAGTGAACCCATATATATGTGTGTGTGTGTGTGTGTGTGTGTGTGTGTGTGTGTGTGTGTGTGTGTGTATCTATATAAAAAGACAGAAAGGAGAGGAAGGATAGAGAAGTCCTAATAAAAACAGCAGACTCTCTAAACTAAAAGAAATGCTAAACTAGCAAACAGATTTTTTTTTTAGCTAAAGATTAGAAGGGAGAAATGCCATGTATAAAAAAATGAATGTTAGGAGGGTAGGAAGGGCATAGTCTTTAAGGGTTCCTATCAGTTCATCGAAACTTCAACAGTTCGAACACCATATGTTCGAGCTGTGAAGTTTGAAAACTGATTATCGTGAAGCCGCGGAACACCGAATTCTTTCCCAGGGAAAGAATTCGGTGGGCCGTTTCTGTGGCTTTGCGATTTTCAGCACTGTGGTGGAAAGTTACTGGTCGGGTTCAGGTAAGTGTGTGATTGTGTGGACATTAGGTTTAGGGCGGGATAGGTGAGTTAGGGTTATGGTGCGGGCCAGGTGAGTCTGCGATAGTGACGGACCTTAGGGTTAGGGTTTGGGTTAAGGTAAGTGGATAGATAGTAGTGTATGTACAGTTCAGTGTAGGGTTAAATGTATGATTTTAAGTGTATGTGTGTGGATTGCTGTTTTTTTGGTGTGCTTGTGTTGTGTGTGTGTTTCTTGGAACAGCAATTTTTTTCCCTGGGAAAAAATCTCTGTTCTAAGCCTTTGATGGTTTTGCACTTCGAGGTTAGAAGTTCGAACATATGGTGTTTGAACTTCTGCCATTTTGACGAAGTGATATAGACCCGTCTTTAACCCTCTAAAAGCGTTACGCTAAATAAAGTTTTAAAACTTTGAGGAAATCTAAATTATGTAGAAATATGAAGGAAAAAGTCAAAAAACTTTTCACTTAGCCCAGAGCTAGTGAAGGACCACATCTCCAGCAAATGAGATATGAGGTAATAGGGAGGTGCATTCTGGGAAGGGTAGAATGCCCAAGAGCTTAGTTGGAGGACACGAGCTTCTGCATAAGGCCAAGACAGATCCGAGGGATAAGATCCAACCCATATGCGTGAATAAGGGTGAGATTGACAACAACACAGCAAATGTCAAATAAGATAAATAAAATCCTAACATCCCCTCCTACTAATCCTTGATTACCTCCCTGCTAAGATGCCCCCCATACAGATGCCCATGACAGTCAGGAACCCAAATGAACACATACACACACACACACACACACACACACACACACACACACACACACACACACACACACACACACACACACACACACAAAACTAACTTCTCTGAAAGGCGAGAGGAGCACTACCCTCAGTCTAGGAAAATTAGAAACTACTGAGCACTGAAGAATGGTTGAAGTATGTGCATCTTCAACTGAGCTCTGGAAACCACGTCTAACATGTAAAAGAGTAAAACGAGACCTGAGGATACTTAGGGATGAAAATCATTAAGGGAGGGGAGTTGAAGCTTTAGAGTCAAGAGTTTGAAGTGCCGTCCCTAGATCTGTAGATTATGTTTTTAGTCCACTAGCACAAAAATGTAATCCTGTATATGTATATAGCTCAGGGGCAGCTCGTGCTATTGGGCTGCAGGACTGCAGCTCCCCCAGCTGTAAAACAAAAAAGAAAAGAAAAAAGAAAAGAAAAAAAGAAAAAAACGTGACTTGTGGAACAACGTGCATGCACATTCGCATTTCCCGATATCCGGACTGCTGCTGAACCAGTCTGGAGCATGTGCACAGAATCCAGACTGTCTCACCAGCAGTTCGGATTAGGAAGACAGCGTTAAGCAGCAAATATCCCAGATGTCTATGCAGTTACAACTGCATAGACTGGAAGGGGATTGGACTGCAAAGTCCACAGGCTGGGTAGCACCCAGCTTGCTCTGCTCTTACGGGAAGGACTTGCTCTTGTCGTAGGCTTTTGGATGGATGTTACTGTTACAGACAGTAGGGGAAGGTCATTTTACGGACTTTGGACTGCTCTCGTTTTATGGACTTTGGGCTCAGGTAATACAACGGACGTTACTAAGGAATATATTTAGGCTCAGAGTGTGAGAGTGTGTGTGTGCATATATATATATATATATATATATATATATATATATATATATATATATATACACATGTGTGTGTAGGGAGGGGTGTACCATGGACTCCTTTCACTCTGGTCTTCAGTTGACCAAAGGCTGTCCCTGCTGTGATGTTTCCTAGGTCCTGGAGCATTTCTTGCAATTGTTCTTTTAGTGTCTTTGCATGAAGTGTGGGAGTTGGATCCGTCCATGCTTCATTCCCACCCCAGCCTAGGTTTTTACATTTTAGCTACTTTTTTTTCCACTTGCTGCCTACCAACCTTCAAGTTTTCTGTTTATCAGTCAGTCTTTCCTAGTCAGTGGGTGAACGATGGTCTACCGAACCATAATTCAGATAAAATCAGGGTTTTTATGTTAGCCCTCGCAGTCCTGTGTGCATGCCTGCACCATCCAGGGAGTGGTGCTCAGTGAATCATTCAATTGATCGTTGTGCTTTCACAGTCAATGTAATCTTGACTCTACCCACTTGTAGATAACACATTTGTATGAGCCTGGTGTCACATACTCCCTAATTCCCTCCTCCCAGGAGGAGTGGTGACCAGACTTGTAATCCATGCCAGCTCCAGGTGTCCCTGCTGCTAGTCAAGCTTGAGTCTTGTGGATCAGAGTCTGGGATTTATGCCTCTTTGACTAAATTTATAGCCACTTCTAACCATGTGTCATCCTTTTTTCCTCATTTAACCCCCCAACTCCTAAATTATTATTCCCACTTTGTTCACCACCAGAAACATGGTATTTATAAAACAACACCAGTCCAGCCCTAAATATTCACTGATTCTGCACATGCTTTGTTAATATGCCTAAAGAAGCCTTTGAGATCAGTCCTGGCCATTTGATAATCAGTAACATCTTAAGTCCCAATTTTACAAGGTGTTCGTTTAGAGAGATGTTTTAGTTCTAGCCTACAGTGTGTTATAATATTATTTCTATTTTTATAACTCCTACTTTCTCTACCTAAATTCAAGGAAAGTGGCTATCTTCACCCAGAACTCATCCCTTCAAGGAAGCCAGAAACCTGCCTAGCTGCCTGTCCTGCTTTAGAGTTGATAACCTGCCCTTCCTGAAGACCCTGGGTCCCTGCATTAAATAATTCCTACTTTCTCTACCTAAATTCAAGGAAAGTGGCTATCTTCACCCAGAACTCATCCCTTCAAGGAAGCCAGAAAGTATGTCTGTTACTGTTTGTAAAATGATCTTTTTCCATACTAAATAGGGGGTAACTGTCCCTTCCCTGCCAGGATAGCCAGCAGCATTACAACTCTGCACTCCTCTACCTTCATCTCTTCCCTCTTGTTGCTCCTGCACTTGACTTTTTCCCACCCTTACTCCTAAACCTACTTTTCCCCCCTCGAGCTACTGCAGCAGTTCAGTGTGTAGCCACTAGAGGGCACCCATTTCCCAGTACACCTAGCCTACAGCTTCTGAATAGAATCTCTTAGGTAATTAGTTTTACCTTACTCGTTTCTTCTGTCCCACTTTCCCCTTTTATATTTATCATACTTCTCTTATCTACCCAACCTACTCAAACAATCATTACCTCTATTACCTCCTTCACCTACCTCCTCCAAACTTACCTCTAGTAGTCAGCATTCCACTGATTGTTTTCCTCAGGTCTTCCTCCTTTACTTAGTTCTACACCTCTCTTCTTCATTACCTCCTACCTATCTATATCTTCATCACCTCCTACCTATCTATATCTCATTCCCACCCTTACTTCCCTATCACTACTCTTTCCCTTTCCTTACTTCACCTACCTGACTAGAATATGTCGTATCCTCTTCCTGCCTCCATTGCCTGTTGCTGAATTACTTTCTATTATCTAGTCTTGAATTATCTGTACCCCCCCTACATTTCTCCCTCCTGCTGTTCTGCCTTACATCCTTCTGACCTATTAGATATACCTGTCCTTGCCTTTCCTGGTCTGTACCTCCCCCTTCTGCTCTCCTCCACTCACTACCTCACATCCTTTATGACCTATTAAATATACCCTGTCTTCCTAGGCGCCATCTTTAACTCCTTGACTAACTCTTGGCTGCTGTGCTTCCTGGGCTCTAGCTATCTACCTACTGTAAGTACTTGAGCTGTATCACTGTTGTTTATTTAAATGGACTTCACCTTTAAACTTGAAAACAAGATTACTTTTAACTGCTATGTTCTGTAAAGTGTTACTGTGTCTGTGCTGGTGTAGTCATTGCCGTAAACAGCGGTTTGCCTAAACAGCGGTTTGCCTATGTGCTCTTCTGTTGAGCTGGTTCATATTGGCATAACTGTAGATTCCAATGTTGTGTGTCTGGGTCTGATATTAATTCGGTATTCCGAAAATTCATAAAGATCTTAACAATCTCCCATTACGTGTAATAATTGATGGTCGCTTATCTATTACTTATCCATGTGCTCAACTGGTAGAAACAATTTTGGTGAAATATCTGAACCAAGTTCCTCACATTTGTAAGGACTCATGGTCCTTTCTCAATAACATGAACAACATGGAATTCGACAATTGCTTTAACTTCCTCACGGTTGACGTAGTTGATCTATATACATCAATACCACACCTTGAAGCACTTGAATGGGGTTCCCTCATGCTAAGAGAATTGGGTGCTACAAAAAAAGAAATTGAAATAGTCTCTGAATTGTTAGATATCATTTTGTCATCCAATTATTTTATGTTCAATGAAAAAGTATATCTACAAACACAGGGTGTAGCAATGGGGTCACCGTGTGGAGCATCTGTGGCAAACCTGTTTATGGCGTATTGGGAAAAGACCTTTTTATTTGGGAACAGCATAATGGATAAAATTAAATTATATACCAGGTACCTGGATGATGTGTTTATTCTTTTAGAGGGAGATGCAGAAGAAGCCACAATATTGGTGGATTATTTCAATAATACCACGCCATTTTTGAAATTTACATCCACTTTTTCAAAAACTGAAATAGACTATTTAGATGTAAAACTTTCCAAAGACGAATCTGATTTTGAATATGTTTCGACAATATACAGGAAGGCGACATACTGTAACTCGTTACTGCATTTTAAAAGCTCACATCCTTTTAAGCAGAAAAAAGCTATTATAAAAGGACAACTTATAAGAGCTGCCAGGATGTGTAATAGGAATGCATTATTTTATGAAGAATGTAAAAAGCTTGAAAGAATGTTTATAAGTCGAGACTACCCAATAGATTTGTTTTTGGAACTCTTGAATGAAGTTGATAACAAACGAATGAATGGTTTTTATGTACCTCTCCTTAAAAAGAGGTTTATAGAGATTAATGCCACCTCAAATATTACAGAATTGGATGAGACAATAATTACATTAGAGAATACTGAAAATAATAATGTTTGTAAAGGAACCGTACCTTGTAGAATTAGTTTTATTTCTACATTTAACAGTGATTCGTTTGAAATTCAATCAATTTTATTAAAAAATTGGCATTTTATTCTCAATAATGAAGAATTACTAGATAAATTAGGAGACAGACCAAATTTTGTTTACAAAAGAGGTGACAACCTAAAATCTATTCTTGAGAGCAACAATGAATATAATAATAATACCAAATTTAAAGGATGTAAGCAATGTGGCCTTTGTAAATATTGTCAGCATGTTAAAAACAGCAGTGCTTTTAAAATAAGGGATAATAGATTTTATATTAATCGTAACTTAAATTGTACTTCTAAATCTATTGTTTACCTTGCTTTATGTAACTGCTGTGAAGCATACTACGTGGGAAAAACTGATCGCAGATTACGCGACAGGATATACGAACACTTGTATGCAATAAGAAAAAGAAAAAATGAAAATGCCCTAGCCAAACATTGTGAAAAATATGAAGGTCATAGTTTTAGTTTCTTAGCCATTGATTCAGTACAACCAACATTGAGGGGAGGACCAATTAACATACAGTTAGAGGTTCGCGAGTTAGAATGGCAGCTGCGCTTAAACTCATTTTGTTTCCCAGGATTAAATGAGAGCTATAATATCTCATGCGTTCTAAAAATGAGAAATTATTTAAGACATAAATGGAAATAAGATAAGTTATTATTATTTTTCATCTAACACAAAAATTTTTAATAATAATTTTAACAAATAACAATATAAAAATAAGTAGCGAACTATTTTTAATGTTTAACTCTTAAGTATAAGTAGACTACCTTAATTATTTATAACTATTAATTTCATTAAAATGAGATAAATTAAAGTAAAAGTTGCTACTGAAGTTAGGTAGTATTTCACATAACAGGGATATGGGATATGAATTTAGAGTTATTAATCAGTAAAAGTCTATTTTTATTAAATGTTAATAGGTAGTATGAAGATTGATTTATTTTTAAAATGTCTTTAGAATTTAAATGGTTTTTAATATAATTTTTATAAGTAGTAACTGTGAAGTGCATAGGATGTTGTTTGTGTTCATGTTTCTTTAAAAGAGTGTATCTGTTTTTACGTCATGCACAGCATATATAAGGAATTGGCGGGTTTTTTAAAATGTTATTTGCTTTGCTGAGGAAGCTGTGGTAATACCACGGCGAAAACGCTCTTTCTTATTGAGTTAATAAAAGCGTTATTTTCTCACTTGAATTTTCTCACTTGAACATTATTTGGGATCGTATCTTAAAGGAAATAATTTGCAAGACTTGCTTACAGCCTAGCTGTCCTGGGACAGGAGTTGGTGTTGTTCGTTTTTGTTTTTCAATATTAGGCTTGCTGGGTTACAGATAAAGCCATGGTATACTAGTGTTTTATTATCTGTACGTTGTTCAATAGCTACTTTCAAATATAATTTAGGTTGCCGGTTTATTGAAAATGCCTTGTAATACTCGCGTTTTCACTGTATGTTTCCCTGGAAGAAAGCCACTCTCTAACTTATTTGGCTTGCCTGTTTTATGTAAACGCCAAGTTAGACTGGCGCTTTAGCTTTAATTTCCTATGAATAAACATTATCGCTCCAGTCACAACGCCGTATTTTAAAGCGGGTTTGACAGCAGGTTAATTCACATAAAACTAGTTAACTGTATTATTGTTTATGTAACTGTTCAGCGTCTCACTATCTACTCGCTTAACAGTATACCCACAACAGCCCAGCGAATAAAGCGTTGCTGCTTTTTCTATTCGATTGGTTAACTTAATGGAGGAGCCTCACTACCCCCTATATATCATGTAATATATTTACTGAACAGCAGTGGGCTTTTGGTATTAGGCTTTACTTTACCTACGTTTCCTAATTATTACCATAGAAACTAGCTAACTTTTTGCTGACATAGTTAGCATGTTTATTCTGGTAGGAAACTAGCCTAACAGGTTAAGGTGTATAGTTGGTTATTATTTTGTACTGTTTCATTCTCAGAGTGTTAGGTAGAACATCTTTTGGAATGGAATTTAATCTGTATGATATTCATGCATCCACTGTATTGAACTTCTAATACTATACCTATTTGCTATAGTGATTCTAATTGCTTGTATTTGCTTACTGGTCATTGTGAATGAAATTTAATCTGCATTACAGTCATGTATACACTGTATTGAACTGCTAATACTCTACCTATATTTGCTTTAGTGTTTCTATTTGTTTGTATTTGTTTACAAGATAATGCGCTCTCACTATAATATTGTTGTAACTGACTGATATAACCTGAAGGTTTATTATCATTGCTCACCCCTCCTACATAGCTATATTGATTTAGAGTGTATTCTTGTATATTGTTTAACTGACTAGGATATTTTTAGACTTTGCTCAACTGCTGTTTTTTTTTTCTATGTTCTTCACTATTTTCTCTTCTTTCTCCCTTTGTCTACCCAGCCTGCCTAGCTGCCTGTCCTGGTTTAGAGTTGATAACCTGCCCTTCCTGAAGACCCTGGGTCCCTGCATTAATTAATTCCTGCATTAAATAATTCCTACTTTCTCTACCTAAATTCTGGGAAAGTGGCTATCTTCACCCAGAACTCATCCATTCAAGGAAGCCAGAAAGTATGTTTGTTACTGTTTGTAAAATTATCTTTTTCCATACTAAGTAGGGGGTAACTGTCCCTTTCCTGCCAGGATAGCCAGCAGCATTACAACTCTGCACTCCTCTACCTTCATCCCTTCCCTCTTGTTGCTCCTGCACTTGACTTACTCTTCCCACCCTTACTCCTAAACCTACTCCCCCCCCTCAAGCTACTGCAGCAGTTCATTGTGTAGCCACTAGAGAGCACCCTTTTCCCAGTACACCTAGCCTACAGCTTCTGAATAGAATCTCTTAGGTAATTAGTTTTACCTTACTCGTTTCTTCTGTCCCACTTTCCCCTTTTATATTTATCATACTTCTCTTATCTACCCAACCTACTCAAACAATCATTACCTCTATTACCTCCTTCACCTACCTCCTCCAAACTTACCTCTAGTAGTCAGCATTCCACTGATTGTTTTCCTCAGGTCTTCCTCCTTTACTTAGCTCTTCCCACTCCATTCGCCCTGCGGGCTCACTCCGCTCCCCTACCCTACCCCCAATTAACACCCACCCCAGTACATCTGACCTTATACCTCTCTAACCACACCCACTTTCACCATTAACTAATCCTATCCTACAATCTCTTTATACCTTTCCTTATATTAAGACATCCGACGTTATACCTCTCCAACCACACCCACTTTCACCATTAAGCTATCCCATCCCACTATTTCATTATACCTTTCCATTTTCTAAGACACTCCTCCTATCTTAACATACACTTCACCCTTCCACTCTACACCCTCTACTCTACCTCAAAACACTATATCTATTTTCAATACTTCCTTTCCTGTGCATTCCTTACACCCTAACTGCCTATGAACATCTCAGTTACTCTAGCTTCCACCAGCCCAAAACACAAACATCCCCTCCTCCTTTACCAACTAGCCTTAAACACATAAACATAACATCCACTACCAACTATTTCCTCCCAAAATATCATAGAGTCACCCATATTAACTACAAACACCACCTTATTAAGACAGGGCATTACATACTGAACCCTTCTCTAATTCATACATATAGACTACACCTACACCTCCTACAAGATGGTGATATACATCCCAATCCAGGCCCTACTAACACTAGTCCTGCTTCCCCTAGTAGACCTTCTACCTCTCCCCCTCCTACCCCTACAAGGCATCATAACTCCCTCTTCTTAGCTCAATTAAATATACGAAGTGTAAACAATAAAGTTACACACCTTCATGCCCTACTGGATGTACATGACTTTGACATCCTTTGCTTAACTGAAACATGGTTAAAACCAACAACCCAAGACTATGAAATCACCCCTCCTAGATATAATATTTTAAGACTGGATCGCCTTAACAAGAAGGGTGGGGGTGTGGCTATAATATACAAAGCAGGGCTCCAACTTTCACTACTAGATGCTCACCCACCATCCACTACTAACTCTGAAATTATTATCGCTAAGCTACAGCTAAATACTTGTAAATCCATCTACATTTTATGCTCATATCTTCCTCCAGGCAATAACATCAACTCCCTAGAAAATATCCTTTGCTGGCTGTCCATTAACTATCCACAGGAAACCATTGTGCTAGGTGACTTTAATATAGACTGGAATACCTGTAATACTGACAACCCAACTAATCACATAAATCTGCACGGCTTCTCCCAAATTATCACCTCACCTACTCACACCCATAAACCCACCAACAAACAAACCACCCTTGATTGGATCCTAATAAATACCCAGTCCATAACCTATAATGTAGGTATACTGCCTGATGACCTTAGTGATCATTCCCTAACCTATATTATTAGGAAAAAGCTTAATATACCCTGCCCGACAACTTTTAGAACTACTCGCTCAAATAAACATTCCAACCCAGAACACTTCCAAAATGAACTGAGGGTATGTAACTGGACACCATTAAAACACCTCCAACTTGAAGAAGCTGTGGCATACTTTAATTTCAAGTTCCTTGAAATCCTTGACTACCATGCCCCTTCCTGTAGCCTTAGGAACTCCACCAAAACAGCTCCATGGCTTACTAAGGAAACTAAGAAAAAAAATTTGCTAAGAAACAAATTCTGGGCCAAATGGCGTACCTCTAAAAACCCATCTGATCATGTAAAATTCAAACAACTCAGAAACTCAACTAAAAGATCTATAATTTCAGACAACAAAAAAGCTTATTTTCCAACTTTAAAATACTAACCAGAAAAGTCCACATAAATTTTGGTCAGGTATCACTAGATTCATTCACCCAGGCAATTCTAAAACTCCAACCCCATCTGGAATTACCCTTGATACTCCCAAACAAATTGCTGACTCCTTCAATAGCTTCTTTACTGAAGCCATCCAGTCACTTGCTAACTCTCTACCTCAGGTATCCTCTAATCTGCCCTCCTCCTCACATACCTCATCTCCCATTTTCCAACTCAACCCTGTCTCCACATCCCTCATTTGTACCCTCCTTCAAAAACTCAAACCCTCTACCCCTTCAGCAGACCATTTGCCTTCTAAATACCTTCAAATTGCCACCAAAGTTATTGCCTACCCAATCTCTATCCTTATAAATAGAACCATTATTGAAGGTACTATCCCAGCCATCTGGAAAGTCTCACATATCATCCCACTGCATAAAGGTGGCAACTCATCAGAAATTTCAAACTTCCGTCCAATTGCCCTCCTCTCTCCAATAGCAAAAATCATGGAAAAATGCATCCACCGTCAACTATTAGACCATCTTCTTCAAAATAACCTATTAGCCAGCACCCAGCACCCCTTTCGACCTTTCCATAGCACCACTACTGCCCTCCTTTCCTTTTCTGACCACATCAACAAAAATCGCAACAGTAATACCCTGTCCTCTGCTATCTTTATCGATCTTTCAAAAGCATTCGACATGGTTAACCATCAGCTACTGCTGAATCTTCTCAAGTCCTTCTCATTTGATACTCATGCATTAAAGTGGTTCAACTCTTATCTAGAAAATAGGCAACAGGCAGTGCTATCGGAAAACACTCTATCCTCCCACCGACCTGTCACCCTTGGTGTACCCCAAGGATCTATATTAGGCCCTCTTCTGTTCTCTATCTTCATAAATGATCTATCTATTAGTATTCCCCAAGCTGTAACTATACAATATGCAGACGACTCCACGTTAATTTCTTCAGCCACATGGCCGTCTGAACTGCAGTCCCTCACCCAGAATACCTTTGAGCTTGTAGAAGAATGGTTCCTACAGCGGTGTCTCCTCCTTAACCCCAAAAAGACTAAACTCTTGCTCTTTACTCCTACACAAAAGTTCACCCCACTTAACTTCACTATCAAATCTAAAAATGGTACAGTCATATCTCCTGACACTACTACTAAACTCTTAGGAGTAACTATTGACCAGTGCCTTAACTATGATATGTACATCAACATCACAATCAAATCAGTAAACCGAAAACTTGGCTCACTCTACAAAATAAAGCCCTTCTTTACTCCCATAGCTAGAACTACTATTGCCCAAATGCACCTTATCTCTACTTTCTTTTATGCCTCCCCTATATATACAAATCTATCCAAATGCAACCTCCACAAGCTGTCAGTCTCTTATAATAATATTGCCAGATTTGCTACCAGCTCCCCTTTTAGAACACACCACTGCCTACATCTGAAGCAGCTTGGTTGGCTTGAATTCCACAATCAAATTGTATTTCATCAGCTGAATATTGCACATAAAACCGTTTACCACCCAGAAAACATACCAATTCTCACTAGTCTAATCTGCCCATATAAGAATCTTACAAACCTACGCTCAGCCAATAAACTTCTGGTATCCATACATAAACCCAACAACAAAGCAGGAGATTCCCTTTTCTCTAATACAGTGGGGAAAAGTTGGAACCTACTTCCCAGTGAACTCACATCACTATCTTCAACCACCCTCTTCAAAAAGAAACTAAAAAAATACCTTAGAAACCATTGGCTATGTCCCTGTTCAAACCCTGACTAAGACTATCTCTGTCTATTTAAATCACAATCAGTCTTCCCATGTTTCTTACTCACTCTATTGCCACTTAAGGCATCTACCATCTAGATGCTCTAGTTGCTCATATACACCTAAGATGTAATTAACCTCTTTTTCTCTCCTGAGTTTCTCCCCCTCCACTTACTCTTCCAATCCTGTTATCAACTACCTGATCTCCCATATTCTGCAGAAGACTATCTTCCCACAGCAGTCACTAAAACAAAAAAAAAATAATAATTACCTTATCTTATTTTTGTGCTATTCTTCTGTTCCATCAATGTTTTGCTAAAGTACCTTAATCACCTGTTTTTGTCTAGCAACCTATCTGCATCTAAAGTTTAATGTTCTGTAACTTATTACTTAATACTTTGTGTGCCTAGTCTGTTTTAATGTGGAGCTTTTCTCCCTGGGCCTCTACTGAAAATGGACATATATCCAGCTAGACTAGCCTGGTCAACAAATGTAAAATAAATAAAATAAGTAAATAACTGCTGTTCTGTGTTTTGTTGTATCCTTATAGATGGTGAAAATGTTTGAAAGTTCAGAAATCTTTTTATTTTTATTTACTGATTAGTCTTTGCTAATTGGTGTAGAGCATACAGCCCTGCAGCAATGGTTATGTGATGTTACTCAGGGTTACCCAGTATCACTGTATACCATCAGTGCATGTGCTTCTCAACTTGTTCTTCTAGGATGGGTGGAAGACTTACAATTTCTGTGATAGTGTCTTAGATTGATGGACACATGCATTGTTTTCACTCAGAAACCTAACAAAATGGCAATGCATTTTCTGGAAGGATGGTCACAAAGCTTGTAGTTCATTAGTTGCTATTCTTTTATGTTTCTGGCTTCAGCAGTATTCATAAAGAAACATACATTTTATAAGTTATGCGGAGCAAAACTCAAGTGCTACATCACTGCAGTTGAAATCTTGTACTCTTGTATGGTTGATTGTCTGCACTTTGCAGTTCACATTTTAGCATATGCTTTAAAACAGCACCACCTTGTTGTCAGAACATGTATTGAAGATTAAATTCACAGTCCTGTTTGATTCCTTGGTCTTGAGTACTGTTTACATTTTGTATGTTGAAATTAGAAGACTGTTCATTTTCTTTTTTCTTTAAACTTTCTCCAGACTTGAGTTACAGTTTTAAATTGTCTTTGTAGCCTGCTGCTGTACTTAGGCTGTTTGGCTATAATGTTATTGTTTGTGATAACATTGAAAAAGACAACATACAAGTGCAGAAAGACATTGATGTTAATTTGGCAAAATAGTTAAGTATATTCTTTATATCCGAGTACAGTACTGTAGTAAGAGTGGGATGAATAGAGTGACTGCCTTTGTAGCAAGCTGTTATGGGGTACTATCAGTACTAAAGAAGAGTTGCTGATGCAAGTGCAGTAACTATATATATGTGTGTATGTGTGTTTCGTCACCTGTAACAAAGAGCTTGAATACTTTGCTACATTTTCAGTTTCAGAAAGGAATGGAGCACCATTTTTGTCTTCAGCTTTGAAGGATCTTTTTCTTTCTTTGTTTTGTGTTGAAGGCACATATGTTAGATTGCCCAGGCCACTGACCCACAGCTCAGATGTTATTCTCATTGTAAGATGCCCACATGGCATCGATCAACCACAGACCTGTTTGGTTAACTGTTGTCTATACTGGGAAATTGCTTATTTAAATAGCACCATGACCAATGCATTTGCATTCTGTTTCATTATGGAGTACTGTTTTTACATGTCTAGAAAATACCTATAGTGTGTTATCCACACTGAATAGGGAACAAGATTCTATACCTTTTGAGTTACAATGGAAAAAGATTTGCTGTATATGGTAATGTGTGGTAAGAAATTATTCAGAAAGTGCCTGTTGCTCTGTGTTTAAGTAGCAATGTTTTAATGACCATCAGGTAAGCATGTAATAAGCATGCTGTTAAAGAATTGCCAAAATTGAAAGCCTTTCTGTTGTTGCCATGCAAAGAATACTTACATAACTAGATACCGTATAAGCTTTGGGTATTAAAATGCATATGGCAGTATTTGTAATAAAGGACAGGATTACATTATTTTAAGAAGCTCATTACATTTGTTGGAGACTTGCAGTCATCTCTGCAGGCTTTACCTGTAAACCAAACAGAATGCCAGTCTATCGTGTGTGGTCCATAACCTGTGCAGTAATGCTTTAACCAATGTATGTTGAGCTTGTTTCTTGTTTGCTTTTCATTTTTTTACTTTGATCATGTTTTCCCATGAAACAAGTAGATAGTTGTTGTCAATCAGCAGCTCTTTTTTGGAAAAGAAACATTTTTACAAGTGGGGGTGTGAAGACTAGTAGAGAAAGGTGAAGGCTGCCAGCCTAGCCAGACAGAATTTTATACATAATTCCATCATTTGCAAATATGAATGTGAATCACAGGCTTGTTGTCTTAAATGAAAAAATGCTGTTACAAAAATGTGGCAACAATGCTCTCTACTAACCCAGTAAAAGCATGTTGTGACCTTTTGATCTAAAGTCGGCTCCAGTCCGGCTAGATGAAGGCTTCCTGCCTATTGTTTTAAGGCTACAGTTAATGACCAGAATTTGCACGTGGAATGTCCTTTATTGCTCTAAGTGTAAAAATGTAAATGCAGTTAATGTGTAGCCTGGGAACTTCAGGAAAGTGTAACAATGATGTAATGTTTATCAGAACTGCAATAGCAATTTAAACAGAGAGAATCAGAAAACATTAAACATTTTTGTCTGACTATCCAACTCAGACCTCTGCCTGTTGTCTTACGTAAGTTATCTTAGACTTGTGTTTTCTTTTAGAGATAGCTAGAATTTAGAAAGTTTAGACTGTGTTTTTCTGTTATGTCAGAACTGTACTACTGAATTATTTTAAGCATTTCTGTGTGATCTCTGAACTCATAACTAAGCACTGACTGTGTAGTAGAAAGTATTGTCTTGTTGTTTTAATTATTTATTATTAAATATTTTAAAACCTTTTAACTGTGGCTGGTTTTGTGTAGAGATAATTTAAACTCTAGAGTACATTGCATATTTATAGAGTTTACTTTCCAGGTCACTCCAAATAAGCTTTGACTGTTTAGTCACATTTACCAATTGGATAATAATATTGCACAGTAATAATTGGACACCCTTTTAAGGGCCTTTGGGTAGCTGATAATATTAGCTGGGTGGTAAGCAGTAATTACTACCATATGGTCTGGGTAAAAGGGGCACAGCTGGAAAACCTGTGCCAACCTTCCCCAGAAGTGTCTGTGTGGTTGTATAACCTCTTATCTCAAAGTGTGTGTGTGTGTGTGTGTGTGTGTGTGTGTGTGTGTGTCAGCTACTTGGGCAGGGACACCAAGCACTGGTTGGACAGAGAGGGTGCTGGAGATTTTAGCTTGCCCAGCTAGGCTGAGCTCTGGACCCTAATGCTGTGCCAGTGGGGAGTCTTATTGTGGACCTGAGGAGCAAGGGAGCAACCAGCCCTGGACTGACTGTAATCTCTGTGTGCTCTTAAGGGAAATTGCACTTTACTGTGTGTATTTGTTATCATTTCCTCATATATGAGACACCCTCTCTGGTGTTAGTGGCAAGGATTGAGGCTCTTTGATTGCTGGGCCAGGGCAAGGGCATCACATATTAATTAGTGGCAGTGGTTGGGATATCCACCTCATATTAATTGGTGGCAGTGGTAGGGATATCCACCTCACATATTAATTAGTGGTAGTGGTTGGGATATCCTCACATTTGTGTTTGGTAGCAGTGGGATATCCACATCACATATTAATTAGTTGGCAAATACTAACTGGCTTGTAGTGGTGTGGGTAGAGTGAATCCTGTAGCTTGTGTACAGTGAGCTTTGAAGGTGTTTTGTACTCTAAAACAGCCACGCAGTGAATACTTAAGAGTTCAGATCACAATTGTTTTATTTCTTTTGTTAGCTTAGTTAGTCAGGGAGAGCAGGCAACATGTCAGCAGAGGAGTATGGAAAGCTGACAAGGAGCCAGCTGGTGGAGATGTGCCAGGCTAGGGGACTGGTGCATGGAATCCTGACTAAGGCAAACCTCATTGCAGCCTTGGTTACAGCTGCATCAACCAATCAGCAACCAGGAGGACAATCAGACTGGCAGTGGAGATATAATTCCCTCACAGAATGGACAGCTCAGCCTTTCTGTAGTGGACTTAAAAATCCAGCTGGAGCTAAAGAGACTTGAGTTGGAGGCCAGGCGTGTGGAAATAGAATCAAATGAGAGACTGTGATGTTTGCAGGTGGAGGAGAATGAGAAACTGTTACGTTTGCAAGCTGAGGAACAAGAGAGACAGATGCAGCATGAGAAGGAGATGCTGACTATTCACCAGAGTCATGGAGGTAATAGGGAAGGAAGTAACTGGACCCCAGAAGCACAAAAGGTCAGTAAATTTCTTCCGCAGTTTAAAGAGGGGGATAATTTTGCTAGTTTCATTCATATGTTTGAGAGGGTATGTAAACAGTATGAAGTTGACCAAGGGCTCTGGGTACGGTTCCTGACCCCCTTACTTCATGGTAAAGCTGTAACTGCATTATCTAAAATGCCTGACTTTGCATGTTTTGATTATACTGCTGTAAAGAAATGTCTTCTAGAACTGTTTAAGCTAACACCTGAAATATATAGGGAAAAGTTTTGTGAGCACAGACGCAAGGCAGATGAAAGTGTGTGTGAATATGTTGCTGAATTGGGCACTTAGGTTCATAGGTTTATAGGTAGGTACTAGGCTATCTGCCCGAAAGCATTTATAAGCCTAGCCAGAATGTGTTGACTTTCGCCGCCCCTTAGATTAGTTTACTGTGCCTCTGTCCAGCAGAGCCACTGAAGTAATCCCCGAGGTAAACTTTCTGTTTCCCATCCACTCATCAAGGCTTCTCCTGAAGAGTGTTAGCGAGGAGCTCTGCCTAATTTAGACTGGAATCATGTTCCAAAGCATGGGAAGTCTCTGGGACAGGAAACTCTCTCTCCAGCATGTCCTATTTATTGTTGTGGTGAGGTTCAGATTCCTAGAGTGTGTGGCTCAAGGGGATAAGGTTTTCTTTAGGTGGAGCATGTCCATCAATTCTGGGTTGGACATGGCCTTGTATGTCAGGCAGAGATCACCTCTGAGTAGGTGGTATGCAACCGAGTACAGCTGGAGTTTCTTCAGTCAAGCAGCATAGGGCATCTGTTTGAGGCCAGTGATCCTCTTGGTGAGGTACTAATGTGGTCTTTCCAACTGTTGCAGGTGTCTTGTAAGGTACATCCCAAATGGGGTGTTGTACTCTATGATGGGTCTGATGAGTGATGAGTAGAGGGGCACAATGACCTCTTCTGATCTGGATGCGAACCCTTTTGTGATTAGGTGCGCCACGTAGAAGGATTTTCTAACCACTTTGGTAATGTGATTATCAAAGGAGAGATTACTATCTACTTGGGTCCCCATATCCCTTATTATGTTTTCCGTATTTAGGGGACTACCACCTATGTGGTAGTTTGTGGGTATTTTGTTTTTGCCAAAGGGTATGACTATGCACTTTTTGGCATTTAGCTTGAGGCCATGATTTTGACACCAGGTACCTGTCTCAGTGAGACCCTTTTGGAGGATGTCTGTGTCAGCCAGAGAGTTAATTATAGCCCCTAGTTTGCAGTCATCTGTGAACTTGGTCAGCCATAGTCCTCCTGTGCTTGCCTGTACCTCTGAGAAGTATATGCCGAACAAGAGGGGTCCCAGGACTGAGCCCTGGGGAACGCCACTTGTAACCGGTTTAGAGTCAGACCTAGCTCCTGTAACTCTCACCATGTGGGTTTTGTCCATGAGCCAGTTGGCAACCCATCTTGTGACGTAGGGGTTTATGTTCAGGCTGGTGAGATTGTCTACAATACCAGAATGGGGAATGGTGTTGCAGGCCTTTGCGAGGTCTAGGTAGGCTGTGTGTACCACCTTTCCCGCGTCTATAGCCTTGGTAACTGTTTCAAAGAAGTCCACCAGGTTTAGGAGGCATGATCTGCCCTTAACAAAGCTAAACTGGGTAGTGTCCAGTGTTTGGAGGTTCCCAATGTCTCTGTTAATGAGTTCCATGATGATGCGCTCCATAGCCCTGCAGACCAACCTAGTCAGGCTTATAGGGTGATAAGTTTCCAGGGTCTGTTGTGGCTCCACCTTTGTGGAGAGGAATAACCATTGCTGTGTGCCACTCTATGGGTATGTAGCCTGTGGAGAGGCTGAGTTTGAACAGTGTGTTTAGGTGAGGGGTAGTTCATCTTTGAGCTTGTGTAGGATGCAGCCTGGGACACAGTCTGGTCCCATTGATGCTGTGTTTTTGGCTTTGGATAGGGCTGTTTTAACCTGAGTGTCTGTGATTTCAGGGGCTTTACTTTCTTCTGGTATAGTTATGGACCCTTTTGGGGGTGAGAGGGGGGTGAAGTTTGCATTGAACCTGTCTGCCAGGATGCTGGCGATATCGGTCAGTTCAGTGTATTTTGTGCCATTCTGCACTAACTCCGACAAGATCTGAGCATTGCCACTTAGATTCTTGACATAGCTAAAGAATGCCTTGTGTTTATCTTTGGAGTCCTTGGCAATTTTTCTTTCGAAGCTCGCCTTGGATGATTTTATGAGGGATCATAGTTTCTTGCTGATACTGATCAGGGAGATGTCTTCCCTTCTTGAGATTTTACTCTTTTCTGTACTAGTTTCCTCCTTCTATTGTATAGCTTGTTTATGGCAGGGGTCCACCAGACTGGTTTTCTTTTCTTAGAGGAGTGAGTCTTGGTTTTGCTTAGGATAGCACGATCCATGCATTCTTCTAGGTGCCCACAGAATGCATTAGTAAAGGATTTTGCAGCTTGGACAGCGTTATCCTTTAGCATGGGGGCTTTGAAACTTTCCATCTCGGTCTTAAGTAACGTGAAGTTTGCTTTTGAAAAGTTTTTCATGGTGGTTTCCTTGTCCAGGGGTGGGGGCAGAATGTGGATATCCAAAGTGATTTGTTTATGGTCAGATCTAACCAGCGAGGGGTTGACCTCCAGTGTGGAACACCGATTGCCCATGTTGGTGATGACCAGGTCCAATATGTTGTCACCTCTGGTGGGAGTGTTGACCAGTTGATCGAGGGCATTTGAGTTTATAAATTCTAGGAAATGTTGGGCAAGGGAGTTAGTACTTGAGTAGTTCTCCCAGTTAATGTTTAGGTAATTGAAATCATCCAATATTAGGGTGTTTGGTAGGACCTTTATGTTTCCCAGTGTTTCCAGAAATGCGGAGTGGGGGTCCTGGGACATGGTGGGTGATCTGTAGTAAGCTACAATTTGAAATGCAGTTATTTCCATAGGTGTGTGAATGGATGTCAGGTCACCACCTTTGAAGGGCTGGCAGACCTTTTGGTGAGGGAACAAGTCCTTAGCACTTGGCCTGAGGACATGAGGATCTGGTTAGCTGACAGACAATGTGCTACTTCAGATGAGTTGGGGAAGGGAGACCTATACCCGGCAAGCAGGGCAGCCCTGCACAGGAAGGGGACCCCCAGTACTACTCATGGGTCTAAAGGAACCCATGGTGGGCAGCACAGACTGTTACAACAGAATCTGCCAGTAGCAGGGGAAGCCACTAGTCCAGGTACACATCCAGGAGCTACGGTTAAATGTTTTGAATGCAACCAATGGGGCCATGTGGCATACAGGTGTCCATGGAGGCAAGGTGGGGAACCAAAAGTGAGAGAGCCAATAAGTGGGAAAGACAAAATGCCAGCAGTAGGTTATCTTGAGACAACAGGGGTACTAAGCTACCATCCTGCAGATGTCCTGAGAGGGAAGGATTTGGATGAAGCAGTACCATGTACTTATTGAGTTACACGTGGTCAGGCTAGGAGACAAGCATATGGATCTGGTAGCCTGGGGGAGACCCAGACAGACTGCATACTTGCAGCCCAGACTGCTGAGGTGGTTACTTCAGGGAGTGAGCTACGCTGTAACAGTGAGACTGAAGGTGAGCCACAGCTGCTTGTGGGTACTGATGGTCCCTTGGACAGAGTGAGTGCAAAGGTAGAGGTGAGTAGTAGTACCCAGGCAGACACTGAGGCACCACTGTCAGAGAATGCCAGACTTCCTGTGGAAGGGGAGCTGGGAAGGGTTACAAGGAGAGAGCTGAGACAGGCTCAGCTCTCAGACCCTACATTGCAAGGCCTGAGGCAGGTAGCTAGGGAGGGACCTGATTCTCAAGGAAAGGGGGAATCTGTATACTGGGGAAAAGGGTTACTATACAGAGAGTGGACTCCTGAGGGAGGGCTAGAAGGTAAGAGAGTACAGCAGTTGGTAGTGCCTAGAGCCTACTGTCTGGTGCTTCTAGCCATAGCCCATGATATTCCCTTTGCAGGTTATATGGGCATAAAACGTACAAAGAGGCGTATTATGCAGAACTTCTATTAGCCTGGAATTTCCAGAGATGTAACAGGGTACTGCAGGACCTGTGAGCAGTGCCAAAAGGTATGCAAGGCAGGAGATAAGGTAAGAACTCCTTTGATGCCTTTGCCTGTGATTGAGGAGCCATTTCAGAGGGTAGCTATGGTTATTGTGGGTCCTCTGAGTACCCCAAGTTCCACAGGGAAAATGTATATCCTAGTGGTAGTGGATTATGCTACACAATACACTGAGGCAGTGGGTTTGTCCTCCATTGAGGCACAGAAGGTGGCAAATGCTTTGTTAGAGATTTTCAGCAGGTAGGTTTCCCAAAAAAAATACTGACCAACAGAGGTGATGATTTAATGTCAGACCTGCTGGCTTGTCTGTGGAAGTCTTGTGGAGTGAAGCACATGAAGGCCACCCCTTACCATCCCCAGACTAATGGTCTTGTTGAGAGGTCAATCTCTACAATCAAGTCAATGCAATGGGCATTTGCAGATCAGTTTAAGAGGGAGTGGGACAAATATTTGCCCCATCTGCTTTTTGCTTACAGAGGAGTTCCCCAGGAATCCACAGGGTTTTGACCCTTTGAGTTGCTGTATGGGCATAGGTGAGGGGACCTCTAGATTTAATATGAGATGAGTGGGAAGGTGAGTGCGAGTCTCACAAGGAGTCTGTTGTGGCTTACGCCCTAAACCTCAGGACAAAGCTCAGGGAACTCATGGGCTTGGGCCAGGAGAACCTGGCAGAAGCCCAACTACAGAAAAAGGAGATGTATGACAAGAATGCTCGAGCTAGAGAGTATGCTGTGGGGCAGCAGGTAATGGTTCTTATTCCTGCCAGACACAACAAGCTGCAAGCAGCTTGGGAGGGACCCTACAAGGTGGTAAGAAAGGTAAGTGATGTTAACTACATGGTGGAACGGCTAGGCAGATGGCAGGGGCGCAAATTCTATCATGTTAATATAATGAAACCTTACCATGATATGGAGAGGCCCTTGTGCTGAGCATTTGCAGTGGATTGCAGGAGGAGTGTGAGGGAGATCTGGGGACTGATCTCCTCAGTGAGGCTCAGGCTGACACCTCAGTGGAAGGAGTAGCAATGTCCCAGCATCTATCTCCTACCCAGGTTCGAGAAATCCAAGCAGTGTTGCAGGAATTTGGGGACATGTTCACTGGAAAACCAGGGTGCACCCACCTGGTGCAGCACCAGCTGGATACAGGACCCCAAAGACCTATTAGGCAGGCCACTTATAGGGTGCCTGAGAGAGTCAGACAGACCCTGAGGGAGGAGGTACAGGAGATGTTGGAACTAGGGGTGATTCAAGAGTCCAACAGTCCCTGGGCCTCCCCAGTGGTGCTGGTGCCAAAGAAGGATGGCAGCACCAGGTTCTGTGTGGACTACAAGAAATTAAATAGTCACACAGCGTCAGATGCTTACCCCATGCCTAGGACAGATGAGGCCCTAGAGCAGCTGGGTTGGGCTAAGTATCTTACAACCAATGATCTTACCAAGAGTTACTGGCAGGTGCCCTTGACTCCCAGTGCTACAGAGAAGTCAGTCTTTGTGACTCCTTTTGGCTTAAATGAGTTCACAAAGATGTCCTTTGGGATGAATAATGCCCCAGTGACTTTTCAGAGTCTGGTAGATAATATCCTAGCAGGAGCATGAGGGTTTGCCCTTGCTTACCTAGATGATATTGCCATCTACAGCCATTCCTGGCCAGAGCACCTTCAGCATGACACTGAGGTGCTGGGCAGGCTACAGAGGGCAGGGTTGACCATTAAGCCGAGCAAATGTCAGGTGGGTATGGCAGAGGTTTCCTACCTAGGATATAGAGTGGTGAATGGTAAGATAAGGCCAGAACCTGCCAAAAGTGGAAGCCATTCAGGCATGGCCTGTATCTGTTACCAAAAAGCAGGTGAGGGCATTTTTAGGGACAGCCAGGGTACTACAGAAAGTTTATCCCCAATTATAATACCGTAGCTGCTCCCCTCACTGACCTGACAAGGAAGAACTGGCCAGATAAGGTAGTGTGGACTCCAGCATGTGAGCAGGCATTCCAGAAGCTTAAAGAAGCTTTGGAAGGATCCCCTGTGTTAGCCAGTCCAGATTACAGCAAATAATTTGTTGTGCAGGTGGATGGCTCAAACCATGGAGTGGGGGCTGTATTTAGCCAGATTTCTTCAGAGGGGGAACAGCACCCAGTGGCTTTTCTCAGTCGTAGGCTCCAACCCAGGGAGGAATTCTATGCAGCTGTAGAAAAGGAATGTCTAGCCATAGTATGACAGATCACAACCCCCTAACATGGTTATTAAACAGAGCCAGTCAACAAAATGCCAAGTTGCTAAGATGGAGCCTGGGGTTGCAAGCATATGATATGTCAGTACAGCACCACAGTGGGAGTGGCAATGCCAATGCAGATGGGCTCTCAAGACATGGAATGGGGTGAGATACACTCAAACAGACCTAACCCTCTCAAGCGGCATTTCTCAAGTGTCACTTAAAAAACTAGCTTGAGTTCTCCGGGGGGGGGGGGGTGAAGACTGGTAGAGAAGGGTGAAGTGCTGCCAGGCTAGCCAGATAGAATTTTATAAATAATTCTATCATTTGTAAATATGAATATGAATCACAGGCTTGTAGTCTTAAATGAAAAAAATGCTGTTACAAAAATGTGGCAACAGTGCTCTCTACTGACCCAGTAAAAGCATGTTGTAACCTTTTGATCTAAAGTTGGCTCCAGTCCGGCTAGATGAAGGCTTCCTGCCTATTGTTTTAAGGCTAAAGTTAATGACCAGAATTTACATGTGGAATATCCTTTATTGCTCTAAGTGTAAGAATGTTAATGCAGTTAATGTGTAGCCTTGGAACTCCAGGAAAGTGCAAACATGATTTAATGTTTATCAGAACTGCAATAGCAATTTAAACAGAGAGAATCAGAAGGCATTAAGCATTTTTGTCTGACTATCCAACTCACCACTCTGCCCGTTGTCTTATGTAAGTTATCTTAGATTTGTGTTTTCTTTTAGAGATAGCTAGAATTTAGAAAGTTTAGACTAAGTTATGTCAGAACTGTACTACTGAACTATTTTAAGTATTTCTGTGTGATCTCTGAACTCTTGACTAAGCACTGACTGTGTAGTAGAAAGTATTGTCTTGTGGTTTTAATTATTTATTATTAAATATTTTAAAACCTTTTAACTGCAGCTTGTTTTGTGTAGAGATAGTTTAAGCTCTAGAGTACATTGTATATTTATAGAGTTTACTGTCCAGGTCACTCCAAATAAGCTTTGACTGTTTAGTCACATCTACCAATTGGATAATAATATTGCACAGTAATAATTGGACACCCTTTTAAGGGCCTTGGGTAGCTGATATGTGTGTGTGTGTGTGTGTGTGTGTGTGTGTGTGTGTGTGTGAGCTACCTGGGCAGGGAGATGAAGCACTGGTTGGACAGAGAGGGTGCTGCAGTCTTTAGCTTGCCCAGCTAGGCTGAGATCTGGACCCTATAGCTGTGCCAGTGGGGAGTCTTATTGGGAACCTGGGGAGCAAGGGAGCGACCAGCCCCGGACTGACTGTGATCTCTGTGTGCTCTTAAGGGAAATTGCGCTTTACTTTGTGTATTTGTTATAATTTCCTCATATATGAGACGCCCTCTCTGATGGTGAGGATTGAGGCTCCTTGATTGCTGGGCTAGGACACGGGCATCACAGGGGGTATCACAGAGATTGTTACTTTCAGCATGTTACTTGGTACTTTAATAAAGCTGAATATAAATTATAATTAGAACTGCAGTGCATGCAGTAGTGGTTTGAGTTGAGTGCTGCTTGTTTTTCTTATACTTGATTTTGACTGGCACTCCAGTAATGTATTTAAAAAGTAATTTATTTTTTTCATGCCTCACAACCTTTTTGTTTCCATATAGATATTAAGTAAGCTGTCGTGCAGTCAATGCATTGAAATATTTTTTTTTCTTTTACACTTCATTTTGTCATGATTGGACTATCATAATGATGGTTTGGCACCCAGGGCAGCGTATTTAATTAAAGTTACAGTTTTTGTGGTTTTGAGCATAACTCCTCCCCTTTCTAGCTGGCTGCACCCTTTCCCATGGATCCCACCCATTGAGCTGTCTCCTGTAGCCCCCCCTTTGATTTGAAGTCACCAGCTGCCACTGATATAGCTACATACCACACCTGTACAGAACAATCTTGTCAGCTGTATGTGTGTCTCCTTTGCCCTCTGTTTTGTATATTTACACTGCTACATTTTTAGTGTTCTGTTGGGGGGGGATGTTGGCTCATCAGAAATTGCTTGATACAGGGTTGTAGTGTCATGTCTCTTGGGATTCTTGATACTCAGTATTGCCCATGGATTACACTAGCATTCTTCTCAATGGACTTATATGCATATGTTCTATAGACCATGTTCTTACTTAGCTTTTTTTTTGTTGCATGTTTGTTTTGCTCATGACTACTGACCTTAAGTTTCTCAATCACACTTAGCTGTGGGTATGGCCATCATCCATATAGCCATTACTGGTGGTGTTTTACCATTAAGGTCTAGCCAGTTCTCTTTATGCATGTTCTCTTAGTGCTCAAGAGGGCAGTGTGGAATGGGTGAAGCATGACAGCTTCTCACACTTCCGTTGTTGATGTGACCTACCTCTACTGAGGATCTTTGATAAGTGCCTTACCAACAAATGCACCAACCATCTCCCTCGTGGAGAGGTTAGTGTGTGTACCCAGATATTCCTTTCCCTCCCTGGCTTTTTCCTTGCATGTAGGCCACTACCCACATTTGTGATCTCTGGCTCATTGGCAGGGCTCCATCTATATAGTCCATTGAACCCGTGTAATGTTATGGCTTTCCCAGTGAATGTTAATGTGCACTAGGTCTCCAGAATGTGTATCATGTTTATGGATCTGATCAATAATAATTTCTCTCACGTTATCAATATGGTTAAGTAAATAATTACTTAATACAAGTTGCAGAGAAGCACAGAAGCACTAAATAAACAAGTCCAATGTACTTAAGTTTTGTATAACATAAAAATTCAAATGATGCCACATATTTCACACTAATAGCCCTGTTGTGGAAAGTGGCTCTATCTACTTTGAATACCATCTTGGGATTCCCACAAAATTAGGAAATAAGCTCTGTGGGCCTAACTCACTCAAAAAAACATAAATAAAAATAACCATTGCAGGCTAGAAGCAGCCCTGCTTAAACAATAGCTGAACATAAGCAGCAAGATTAGGAATGTACACTTCTTCCTGACAAAGAGATGCTGCAAACAGTAAGCTATAAACATGTCTCAGAAATTCATTGTTACACGATCAGTCAAATAAAAGTAATTTCTTTCTACACGTTAAAACTTTATGCATTTATTTTCACTGAAAAACAATATTAAGAATCTTTGAATATACATACTTTCATTAAAACGTTTTATATTGAATAAGATGACAATTTAAAATGCATTTATTTATTTAAATATATCTATATCTAATATATATATATATATATATATATATATATATATATATATATATATATATATATATATATATATATACACACATATTATCACTAATGCAGCATTACCACTGGGCTGAAAAGAAAGATTGGCTTTCATCAAGTTTCTTTTCTAGCATAAAAATAAAATAAACACAAATTCCATTAGCATAAATCAGTTCAAATAAGTTAGGTTGAAGCTATCATGGAAACTTCAGGTCTAGTCCCACAGCAAAAATAGTTAATGTTAAATGCCATAAAACATTTATAAACATTCCATTTTAAGTTCACTATTACATAGTTAACAATGAACTAAGATGAAAACAGAACTGCATCAGCTCAAAACATAATTACATGAGTGTTATATAATTCTAAGCATTGTTTACTGTCAGTTACTTGCTTATATTTGTATCTTGCTACTTATTCTATTACCTTCCCATACAGATATTATCTTCTAGGAAAAATAGCTGGAAATAAGAGGCTTTGCTCTGACCTCTGTTTGCTGCCTTGTGTGGAGTCTACATATTGTCCCTGTGCCTGTATGAGTCTTCTCAGTGCATTATGATTTCAACCCTCCCCCTTTAAACAAAGAAACAAAACAAGCTGACAGGATTAACTCCTTCTCTAAAATATGTACTGTCACTGTGGTTATAAGGATCTGGAAGAGACCAGATCACTTGCCTAGTTAACAAATTAATTCCATTAATTTAAAAAAAAAGTTAATTTTTGGAAGAAGGGATAATGCCACAAATGGATTTCTCTTCTACTGTCTCAGTGAAGCATAAGAATATTGCAGACTACTTCAACATAATGACTTTCTTTAAATATATAACTATCTACAGCAAGTAAAAAATAAAAAAATAGAAATACAACTTCAGTCATGTCAGACTTAGAGGCTACAATCAAGTTCTTATAAAGCTATAGTGCATGGAGCCCTGCAATTATGTTCTGAAATTAGGGAAAGACAGGCTTTTTAAGCATCTATATGACATCAGAAAGGTGTTTAACTTTTAGTTATGTACTCACCATAACTTCAGATGTTTGGGATCCATCTCGCCTACATTCTGACTGATGGGTTCGGAGCCGATCCCTCGGCTCATGCCAAAGAGCGAAGTCTCTTATTGGCTGAGCTTACTATATCCCAGGATGCACCACTACCAGTCCCCCAGATCTAGTTTGTCCGCATACATGCACACATGCACGCTCTGATTATATAACATCGTCAGATGAAACAAGATAAAACAGTAGAACTCAAACCGTTCAATCTCTTCTGATCTCCAAGGCAGGGGAAGGAGGGTGGGTATTAGGAATGTAGATGGATCCCAAACATCTGAAGTTATGGTGAGTACATAACTAAAAGATGTTATGTGATCTATCTCGCCTACATTCTGACTGATGGGACAGCGTCCTAGCACATGAATCCTGGGTGGCTCACTGGAAAACACTCCTGAGTACCGTGGAACCAAATGATGCTCGCCCTTTAGATGCCACATCCAATTTATAGTGGGAAATGAAAGTGGATTGGACCAAGTAGCACAAATCTCCGATATAGCGAGTTTGCAATGAAAAGCTATAGAAGTCGCCATAGCTCTGGTAGAGTGAGCTTTGATAGATGTTGTAAGTTGCTTATTCAAGAAGAATAAGCCTGAGTTATACAATCTCTAATCCATTTGGAGATAGTAGCTTTTGTGATGGTTTTACCCAATTTATTGTCTGAGAAGGACACAAACAACTGGTCTGACTTACGAAATTGCTGAGTCCTGTCTAAATAGAAGCAATTGCCTGTGAACATCCAATTTATGGAGAGTGTATTCTGCTTCATTGGAGAATTTTGGGAAGAAAACTGGTAGCTCTAGAGATTGTTGGAGACAGAGATTAGAACAGACCTTTGGGACAAAGGATGGATTAGGCCTAAGTGATACTCTATCCTTGTGGAAAATCAAGTACGGTGGTTTAATAGACAGGGCTTGAAGCTCTGAAACTCTTCTTGCAGAAGTAATTGCAACTAAGAAGGCAGTTTTCCAAGACAGATATTTTAACTCACATGTAGCAGCCGGTTCGAAGGGGAAGATGTTAATGCGAAGCACCAAATCAAGATCCCACGGAGGCTCAGGATGAAAAACTGGGGTCTTAACAGGCCGCACCTTTAATGAAAGTTTTGCATAGTCTGCTGCTCATCAATGGAGGATCCATGGATTCGTGGAATTTAGAGATAGCCGCCAGTTGGACTTTAATAGTAGAGACAGAAGATCCTTGATTAAATAGGGATGTTAAGAATTTCAAAACTTCCGGGATTGGAGCAGTGATAGGGTCTAAGCCCTGAGTTGAGCCCAGATAGCAAACCTCTTCCACTTACTGAGGTACAATTTCTTAGTGGTGGGTTTGTGGGCTGAAGATAAAATGTGAATAACTTCCGGGTCTAATGTGTGACTTCTGACTAAAGTCGGAAGTGGAGGAGCCAAGCTGTCAACTTCAAGGAGTGTAGGGACTGATGCTGTCGTCCCGACTGATGAATTAGCAGATCCGGAGTTAGATCTAAAGTCCAAGGATCGTCCACGCATGTTTCTTCAGGTAGGGAAACCATACCTGGCGAGGCCAGTATGGAGCAATCAGTATCATTGTGGACCCCAATTGAGAAGCTTTTGAATGACTTTGGGAGAAGTGGAATCGGAGGAAAGGCATAAAGTAGCCCTGTTGGCCAAGGTTGTGCTAGAGCATCCATAGCTGCTTCCCTTGATGTGGAGTCAAGGAGAAGAACCTTTGCACCGTGTTTAGTGGTGTTGCAAATAGGTCGCAGCGTCCCCATCTCCTGAAAACCTGAGCTGCTACTGTTTCGTTTAGGGACCACTTTCGTGAGGAGAGAGAATTGTTCTGCTCAATCTGTCTGCCAATATATTTGATTTCCGGAATGTGGGTCGCTACCAAGAAGCGGCTGGTAGCTACAGCCCATTCCCACACCCTCATGGCCTCTCTGCAAAGGGGTAAGATCTGGTCCCTCCTTGTTTGTTTAGATACCAGACCACCGACATGTTGTCTGTGTGGATGGCGATTATGCCCTGAGGGAGAAACTTGTGTAAGGCCTGTAGGGACAGAAGTACAGCCCTCATCTCCAATACATTGATGTGGAGAAGAGCTTCGTTTGGAAGCCAGGAGCCCTGAACTAACCTGCCCAGACAATGCCCCCCCCACCCTATCTGGGAGGCATCTGTCGTCAGGGTAACCACTGGAGAGGGAATAACAAAAGGGCTTCCTTGATTTAGATTGGATGTCTGAAGCCACCAGCGAAGGTCCCGTTTGCATGTTTCTGTAATCATAATGGGATGATTGAGGGGAAGGTCCTGAAAGGACCATTGAGTTGACAATAGCCACTGAAGAATCCTCATGTGCAATCTTGCCAGAGGAACTAGAAGAACCGTGGCAGACATCGAACCTAAAACTTGTAGGACCATCCTGGCTGGGGCTTTGGATCTTGAAATCAGGGCTTGAACTTGGCCTTGTAAAGTTTGGATCCTTAGGAAGAAAACGCATCAATTTTGAGTCTATCTCTGCTCCTATGAACCTTATGCTGAGAGGGCAGCAAGACAGACTTTGACCAATTGAATGTAATTCCCAGGGTAGCACCCAGGGAGATGGTGGCTTTGAGGTTGTCCATTAGTAGATGCCTGGTGGTGGCGGTCAGGAGCCAGTCGTCCAGATAGGGAAACACTTGGAATCCAAGACTCCTCATGTGAGCAGTCACTACTGCCAAATACTTGGTGAACACCCTGGGGGCTGTGGTGAGACCAAAGGGCAGTGCACAAAATTGGAAATGACTGTCTCCCAGGCTGAAGCGCAGATACCTCCTGGACGCCTGATGTATCGGTATGTGATAATAGGCGTCCTTGAGGTCTATGGAGCACATCCAAACATCCTTCTCCAACAATGGGAGAATGGATTGTAACGTGACCATTCGGAATTTGGATTTCGTGACGGATTGGTTTAGTCTGCTGAGATCCAATATTGGTCTCAGGTCCCCTGTCTTTTGGCACTAAAAGAACCTCGAGTAATTTCGGATCCGATCTGGTCTGTGGGGACCGGTTGGATGACTCCTTTTCTAGCAGCTTTAAAGCTTCTGCGGCTGCAATTTCCCTTTGACTGGGTGGTGGGTCCGGGATTTTTGGACGGTGGGGTGAGCATGTGAATGGGATGGTGTAACCTCCGGCAATGATCGAAGCACCCATCTGTCCTGAGTGATTGATTCCCAGGCTTTTAGGTGCTTGGCAAGCGGCACCCGACTGGCTCGGAGCAGCACAGCCGGGCAATCCCTCATGAGGTGTGGGAGGCTGAAGAGCCACGAAAGGACTCGCGGTCTCCAGAATTGCGGGCCCTCTGCCGACTCTGGGACGGCGTCTCCCAGAAAAATTTCCCGTCCTCTGCCTCTGGAAGGGAATCTTCCTGCTGTTGAGGAAAAACTTACGTGATTTACGGAACCACATCTTCCCTCCTCCTTTAGCCTTGGGATAAGGCCGAAAGGGAGTGGAATAACGGCACCTCGGCAGATAAAGTTTTTCCCTCTTGCTCACAGCGGGTAAGGGTGTCTTTAACCTTAGGTCCAAACAAAGAGGACCCATCGAAGGGCGTCGTGAAGGAAGACTTGAAGGCCTCCATGAACTGACAGCCAGGCTTGTCTCCGTGAGCCACGCCTGTGCCTGCCGCTCTACCTGCCCCTTGCCGCATATGAAATGAGCCTCATGGACGAGTTAGAAATTGGCGTAAGGATAGCCAACTGAGAGCTAACCGACTGGGCTAGCTGCTCAGGTAGGTTACCGAGAGGAATCTGACAGCTCTTTGACCAGATCCCTCTGAAGTCTGGTAAAATGTGCCAAATAATTCAGGGACCTTAAAGTAAAGGCCGCTGAAGTCAGGGTGCGCTTCGCCAGTCCATGCTCCTAGACTCCTTATTAGGAGGATGGACGGACGTTGAAGCCTCTGCCACGTCCTGTTGTGTAGCAGATGCCACCACCATGGCATCTACAGCCACGCCTTTAGTCAGGAACTCCTTCTCGGGTGGGGCAGACAAAAATTTGTTAGGGCGAGAAGGGACTGGTTCCACGGTATCTGGATGTTCCCACGCCCTTCGACAAACTAAATCCAGGAGCTAGACACCCAGGAGGCGGAGGGCTGAGCCCCAAAGGCCTTGAGGAGCACTGACTCATCAGCAGAGGGTTTGGATATCCAGCCGCCTCGTTGTTTGAGGATCTCTAAGATGTCTGCAAATGAGACATCTTCCGAGGGCGACAGGGGACCCCTCCGCATCATCAAGATCAGTGTCAGATGTAATAGACTCGGGGAGTCCACGTGCTTCCTCTTGCACGATCTCTTCCTTGGGGTTCCTCTGAAGACAACTCCGAGAACCCTCAGGAGGAGGGAACCCCAATGGGGTAACCTCAGGCCCAGGGCTCCGCTGCCTACGGACAGGAACTGCCAAAGACCCAGTCTCCACGCCCAGGGAAGGTGCTGGTAAAGCCGGGAGATGGCAAGAAGACTTGGTCAAGGCACTCCTCATAGCTCTGGCCGGACCCCAGAATCCTGGGAGTGTCCGGTCCCGAGCCATGATAGCAGACGGAAGTCCCGCAGCAAGCACCGAGAGGAGGCTCGGAACTGATAGCATAGGTCGAAACATCACCCCAGGTCCAGCCGAAGAAGTCCGTGTACCAAACTCGGACCCGAAGACCGGGTTGGAGTAAGGGTCGGAGCCGACCCTAAGATCTCCACCGGCTCCAACAGCACCTGCTCCGGCGGTCGGAGGAGGAATAGCAATGACATGGGCATGGGCCATCGGCTCCGAAGCCAACTGGGTCGGAGCGAAACAAATTTTGAAAGACTGGGGACTGGAACAGTCTTTGGAGCACCCTGTCTATATCCGAATCCGACATCCTCGATGACCGAGAGGATACTGAGCGGGTTGAGATGGCCTCTCCAACGGCCCCAAAGGGCTAGGGGACCGGCTCGAGGCGACCCGATGACTATCGGCGCCGAAGGAATACCCACACTAGTTTCCATCGGTGCCGAGGAGGACTTCTGCGCCGAGGAGGAAGTGTCTGGCGGGCATCCTTGTCGGCTCCGAGACCAGTGGAGCCGGTGACCCGCCTCGATGCCCCAGCCATCGGCTCCGAAGCCAGAGGAGTCAAGACTGGTGGCATCGAGGCAGACCGTTCGCCCAAGTCCTTGGAGCGAAGGAGAAGCCTGCCTATGTCTTTTGGCGGTCGGATCCGACGGACTGGTGAGCCGCCCTTTCTTTTAGCTGGAGAAGGAGAGGATGCCAAAGCTTCTTCAAAGGAGGGTTTTATTAAGCCTTTAAGAATGAGTTTATTTTTCCTCTCCTGGAGGACCCTCGAGGAAAAAGCGTGACACACACTGCATGACTCTTGTAAATGTTTTGCACCCAAACAATAAACACACAGAGAGTGATCATCTGTGATTGACATCTTAAAATTACATTTGGTGCATTTTTTAAAGCCCGAAGGCCTAGGATTCTGAGACATTATAACAATAATGCGGTAATTCCCTGACAGAAAAAACAACACTATCCACTTGACTTTCTGATTTAACTGACACTACAAAAATCAGTTTACAGCTGCCGATTAGGTAAACAATCCGGTAACAATTAACTCAAGGGTATTTTGAAAACCCCTAAGGTTTGAGAGGGTTGACTGACCGGAAGGCCCTAAGATGAAGGAGGCCTGAAATCAGAACCAACGCCCAATCACACTACAAAGTTTCTCACAAAAAACTCCAATCACACACAAAAGGAAAGAGTAGCCGTTAAAACAGCTTTTTATGACAAGAACAGCAAATTTCTGACAGAAAAAAGTTAGTAAAATACTACTCAGCTCAGCCAGCTCGAGACCACGTCTTCGCAAGTTAGCGGCAAACAAGATCTGGGGGACTGGTAGTGGTGCATCCTGGGATATAGTAAGCTCAGCCAATAAGAGACTTCGCTCTTTGGCATAAGCGTGCCGAGTCGGAGCCGAGGGATCGGCTCCGAACCCATCAGTCAGAATGTAGGCGAGATAGGATCACATAACATCAAGCTGTTATATGTTAAGTACCTCTCACCAATGTTAATCTCTAATTTCATGCGGAGAATTAGCAATAAGCAACCATCATAAAACAATGGCAAGAACTGAAAAAAAGTTTTAAAACATTTTACACTTCAGCCTTTTATTTTGCCTGTTTTCACGTGGTTTAAAGATTTCTGTTCTTCCCACCATATGTAGCATGCCTACACTTTTTTTTTTACTTTAGCTACTGTGCTACACAAAAGCAGTTTAAAATCCACATACTACAAAGAATTATAATGTGATCGTTACTCATTTTGTTATGTGTTCTTGACATGGACATCAAGATTCACTTCTTGATCGTCTGTCTCTAAATGAATTTCTTGACATCCATCTCTTGAACATTTAAACTGGTTATTATGATTAGTGACCCTATTGTAGAGACCCTACTGCAATGCTCTACATGACAAACAGGTAACATTGCATTATGTATAAAATGTTTTCATTTTTATTTATGAGAGAAGCCCAAGTAAACAGGAAACCCAAAACTAGCAAATGTTTTGTTGACAGAAGTAATTTAAATAACACGCCATGGCAGGATGTGCATCACTGCATAAAAACATCATTTCTGGGATGGGCCAAAGCATAAGGTGAAGGAGAGTCATCTGACATCTTTGAGAAGTGATGCTACTAAACAATAACACAGAACACTAGCACATCCATATTGCTATTATTCAACAGCTCATTTTAAGCAATATTTTTATAGCTGATTTACATCAGTGTTATGCAACTAAACTGATCTCATAAATTCATACTGAGTAAAAACTATAAACCACAAGTTAATGCCTGAATCCATTCAAATATAAAAGTATTTCATGGGAAAGAATATCAACATATTTACTATTTATCTTTCAGAAGTGGTAATCAGGTTGCAAGACAACAGTTTGAAGCACAACAGTGCTTATTTCTCAACCTCTTACAGCAAGAATCAGGGACAAAGCCAAAATAATGAATGACAAATGCTCAGAAGCAGGGACATATTTTAAGTATTATTTCTACATACTTAAGTTGGTGGAATAATAGGTTTTACATGAGCTTGTACTTTCAGAAGGATGAACTGTTTAGTCAGGAGGATGCACATGGATGGAAGCATGTGTGCATGCACCTTCTACAGACAACTGCAGAGCTTGTAAGACTGCAGTGGGGTGAAAGGGAGTTAGGGTACCCTCCCCAGCAGTAGTACAATGCTGTACCAGTGTCCTCAAGCTCCTCAATGGCCCTGGATATGGGACAGATTGAGCCTGAGGAAGGTTTAATTAGGCTTGGTAGGCTTTATGAACATGAAGAGGAAGGAGCTGGTGGCAGATGGTGGTCAGCTGTGCCGAAGACAGAAAAAAATGTCAGGAATGGTTTAATTCACTGATTGTTAGGAATGGTTTAATTAATTAACTGTTAGGAATGGTTTAATTCACTGACTGCAAAATCTTCTTTTGAGTTATAAGTAAATCTTTGTAACCTACATTGGAAAAGTGATGACTTCTGCAGTTATGTATTGATTTGTGGGAATGCTGTGATTTCCAGGTAGACAGATTTAAAACTGAAGGTAGAACAGATGTGTTATCACAAAACAGAACTGAAGCAACTATTATTAGTTATTGGCCTTGCCAGCTGTCATTAAATTCCACCAAAAGGGCAATTTCACAGGCATTATGCATACAATGTGTGCAAAGTTACCATATAGGGCACAAATCTATAAAGACAAAAGTACAATTTATAAGGTTTCACCTCACACACACCACAGAAAATCTGGCCAAGTTATTTCCATTAACTGAAATGCCAATTAGCACAGAAGTGGTAAGCCTGAATGAAATGCATTATATATTAGTTATCCCAGCTTGTAGCTGGTGCCCTGCACTGAAGATGTCTCTGGTTCTTCAGAGAATACAGTCCTTCACAGGAATGGCTGAATGAGGGTGTGGAAGACTGTAAAATACATGTTAATTCTAGGTTAAATAATCAAAAGGCTAATGTTCTTTATTTCAGGATGGGCTCTGTGGGCATATACCAATGGCAAGAGCTGCATGGTGTCAAAGGTAACATGGCAAAGGACAGCTTTCTTGACTGTACATGAATAAAATAAAGAGTAAGGGAAAACATGCTCTCTCTCTCTTTTTAACACAGGACACTAACAGAATTGGCACAGAGCAATGTTGAGAAGTACTGGAGAACAGGCATCTACTAGTGTGATGTAGCATGAGTGCTGTGGATAACAGAAACCAGCAAATAAAAATGCACCTGTGGTCATCAGCTGGGGATGTAGGCCTACTCTTTAAAAAGAAAGACTACTTCACTGGGCATGTGTCATTGTTGCTGCCAGGGCAAGATGGTCCTAGAGAGGATGTGGCAGCCTGATAGGAACGTGTGCTATTTCATGAAAGAGCCTTGGCCATATGTTTGGCTGATCGTCAGTTATCTACAACATGGCACAGAATGCACCACATTTTCCCAGAAATGGATTGGATAGTAAAAGTATACAAGGAGGACTTATTTATGCAATACCCTACTCTCATGGCTAGTTACATGGGGTGATGCTTTTAAGCTGGCACAAGCCACAGTCATGAAATTTCAGTGATGTTCATGACATCATCTATGTCTCTACAAGCTATATTGGTTGCTGAACACTGCTGGATGTTGCTCTTCAGTAAATGACATTCATTGTTTCAGAGCTAGCCTCCTGGCTTACCTGGCAGTAAAAAACTGTACATTGGGTTGAGCGCAATGTTTAGATGCCAAAGCAATGCATACTAATTATAAATGTTTCCAAAAATCAATAGTAAAATTGAGCAATATAACGTGTTTTTGAACAAAATTGAGAAAGATATTTCTGTAATTAGGGACAAAAAAGCCAAAAAGATTAGGAGGGAAAGGCATGAATACGAGAAAGATACTGCCTACCCCCATCCCCTGGTAATGTTGGCCCCAAAATAAATTTTCAACAATCGGACAGTGGTAAATTAGTGGAAACTACCTATAATGAGGGGGAATGGAATAACAATGGTGACACCTTTACTGAGGATGTCCCTTTAGAACAGTATCCCCCTCTGAGGAGGTCCCAAAGAATACAGGATCAGAGGAGGGGGAATCAGTTGGGTCAGACTGCTTGGGGCCCTTAGTTGTAGCGGGATCAGTATACCACTGTCCAGAACCCCAGCGGGAGGGGCAGTAGAAGGGGAGAGGGAGGGGAGGGAATGAATGTTTGGAGGAACAGACAGTAAATATTGTATGTAATGAGCAAAAAGATTTTAAGGTTTATAACTACAGCTCTTATGAAGTGAATGTATTATGGGCTAATTTATTTGAACGAGGGATGACATTTATACACACTAGAAAAGCCCGAATTGAAAATGTATTGTTGCAATTTAAAGTGTTCCTGAGGAAATTAAATTGTGCATTCTTTTTTAGAAATGGACTTAGAGGTGAGAGTCCTTCTGTTGTGAATTTTAATATTGAAAGGCCTAGTAGTTTCATCCCCCCTGCCCATCCTATGGTTACCTTATTTGAAAAATTGTGTGAAGCTGAATTTAGGGCTTATTTAAAATCCCCTGTGAGTTGGTCTGCAGAATGTAATTTAAGTCCTGAGGAAAGAACACTGTTAATGCAAATTATAAATGACAAACAGTTGAGAATAATGAAGCCAGATAAAGGTGTGTGCTTAGTGGTTATGGATAGCAACAATTATGTAAATAGGATGCTTACACAATGCTAGTTTCAGATATGTATGAAGAGGCTTCCTTAAATCAAATGCATATAGCATATAAGAAAATAGATCTTGCTTTAGAAGAGATGTATTTGAATGATCAGATTATAATGGAGGTCCTAAAATTTGTTGAGGTGCCATACCCTAAGACCCCCACCATTTTTGGTATTCCTAAGCTCCATAAGAATATGTTTAATCCTCCCTTGCGGCCGACAGTGGATGCTAGAGCTTCTAAGACTTATTGTCTGGCTAAATATATTGATTTCCATATTCACGAAATTTTCAAGAGTAGCCAATGTATACTTAAAGATTCATGGCACTTTTTGATGAAAATAGCTAGTGTGGAATTCAACCAGGAATATATGTTTGTTACTCTGGATGTTCAGGATTTATATTCAGTCATTCCATATGAGTTAGGTGTGGAATGGTTTTATGAATTCCTTTGTTGTTATGCAAAATTAACAATGAGAAAGCCTTAGTATTAATGTGCTTCATGGAAATGGTCCTTGAAAACAACTTTTTTGTGTTTGAAAACCAATTGTTTTGGCAAAGAACTGCAGTAGCTATGGGGGCCAATTTTTTTTATTTTTTATTTTTTATGGAAGGACGGTAGGGAGAAGTTTATTGAGTTTGCAGATTATTTGAATAAGACCACTGATTTTCTTAGATTTACTTTTAATATTCAGGGAGATGTAGTTAATTTTTTGGATGTGACCATTAGGAAGAATATTGGAATGAAGAGATCTGAGTCCACTATATACAGGAAATTCCTAATCTAATACCCTGTTACATTATGGACGTATGCACCCCCACACCAGAAAAAACCCTTAGTTAAAGACCAATGCGTGCATTTGGGTAGGATGGTCAATAAAGACCTTGCATTTTTTAAGGAATGTGAAGTTCTTAGATCTATGTTTAGAGTAAGGGGGCATCCTGAAGAGTTATTATCTGAGATTTTTTTGGAGGTAAAGGAAAAAAGGAAAATAAGGTATTTTACCCCCCCCCCCGTTAAAGGGAGATAATATGGATAATAATATTGAGAAGAGTGAAGGGGATAATTCCAAGAGTTTTGAAAGGGCTTTGGTTTTAACTTAGAGTAGTAATTACTTTGACTTAGTGTCTATAGTAAAAAGAAATTGGAAGTTTTTTGTGTAGATGGGGACAGTATAAAGAAATTGTAGGGGAGAAGCCGGTTATTGTTTATAAGAAGGACCTGTGCTTTAAAAGCCTACTTGAGAGAGGTGGAGAAAACCCTGTAGGAGGGAACATGGTTAAGTGTGGCCATTTCCCCTATAGTGTTCCTATACTGTAGAAGGGGATACTTTTTTTGTAGAAGGGTTTGGTGAAAACTAGTTGCATAGGAGATTTCAGTGTGGTAGTAAAGGAGTTGTGTATATGGCCCTCTGTAAATCATGTAATGCATTATATGTCGGAAAAAACAAGTTAAGTCTGAGGAAAAGAATCTATCAGCATACATATATTAGGAAAATGGACGACAAGAATGCATTATATAAATATATAGAGATGAATCCCTTCCATGAATTTAAATTTATAGCTACAGATCATGTGAACGTGGAACAAAGGGGAGAGCATAGTGATGATTTTTTTTAGAATATTTAGAACTAAAATGACAACTAAAAACTAATGCCATGACTACCCCTGGGCTTAATGCTGCAATGTCCTTAAATAGTGTTCTGAAATTAAGGGCTGCATATTTTATGTGTTAAAGAAGGATAGAGGATATTTATTCTCTATTTTTAGAAGTATTGATATTATTTTAATAGGAGGTTTAGAATGTGTTGCGAGTTTATATTTTTTAATATATATGTTTATAATATATGTGTATGTAATGAACTAAATCTAATTGGGTTTATATTGCTGTTATGGTGATGTTAATTAAGGGGGTGGTATTGTGAATTGGTGGGATTATAAAAGCTGTGATTTGTATTTAATTTGTTATTCTGATGAAGTCCTTGAAGACTGTGGACGAAAGCACTTAATAAAACATTGTTTGGATACTGGAAGTCTTCATTTTGTTTTAGTTATTATTTCCAAAAATCTTCTGTTCACCACCACTGCACACTAGTTACCATTCAAAATGTCAAACAGATGATGTATAAAGGTAAACCTCCAAGAAACACTGACTACACAGTACGTTATTAGGCATATTTTGCATAAGCTTGCACTATGTTCCATCCCAGTGGAATTTGCTGAGCTTAATGTAATCATTAGCTGTCCAAACTGACCTTTTACAACAAAAGTGAGTAATGAAGAACCTGCTCTTCCCTGCCCTGGGAAGCACCGTCTTCCAGTTGCCTTTTAATAAGTCAGTCATCAATGAATAAGCAAGTAATTAGACAAGCATATGATTATGCAGTGTAAGGCTCTGTGAACTTGTAATCAATAACTCAGTTTGCGACTTGTAGGATGAATGGGAATGGTCAGGTCAGGTCAAGAGTGTAATGAAGAAAGGCACTAGAGATCCCTTAAGGGCCCAAATTCCAAAGTGCTGCCCTTCACTAATAACAGAAACAGATGTCGTCTTCCCAAGCCCTTAAAGTACATATTCTGGTCAAAAACAAAAAAATGGGCTAATGCCCTCAAGCTCAGTCATGGTATCTGCTAAGGGAGCAAATTCAGGGCTGTTTCAATGATGAGTAATAATGAAATCATGTAGCTGGTTTGAATGCCTGACTACTGAATGTGTTCAATGTGACTTTCAGCCACTGACACATTATTTAAAGAGTTGAATTTTTGAAGGACTTAAAAGACTTAATATTGAGAAAAACTGTTATTTAGAACAGCACAGTTCATTAGCCTGCATACTTGCCCTCAGATGTATAACTGTGGCGTTATTATAATACATGTAAGATAAGTATGGGGGTATAGCTTCCATGCAGAATGCTTTCATATGTGTTACGGGACTATAATGTTTCGTGGTCTTGTATTATGTGCAGAGACTTCGTCTAGACTAATCAGATGTTTTAATCTTTTGTGTGGTCAAAATGCCAGCTCTCATTTTACAGATCTTTTGCTGGTATGAATGTGATGCCATAATACTTGACAGTTTGGCTGTTGCTCTATCAACAGGAATTACAAGATTAGTAGTTTAAGTGTGAATATTATATGCACACTCTAACATAGGTGAACTGATGCAGACACACTATACCACACCTCCAAAGTGGTTGGTAGGGTGAGGGACATTTGTTCCTGTTATCAGCCATTGAAAAGGGGTGTAATCTTAACTTCCCATTAGTCAAGGGGGACCAATGACTGATAAGGACCATGGGGTTGCCTCATAGACATTTAACAGGGTGAGTATGACACATATCCGATCGATGAATATCTTTCCTTCTCACTGCATTCTTTCAGAGCTGCAAATCACACTAAGGACCCTGTGGCCACTCCCCTCACTGAGACCCCTCCAAAGCTGATATCTTCAGAGAGCTGAGGGACGCAAGTTTTTTTCCTTCATTTCTTGCAGGTCATCAGGTCGGAGTGGGCAGTGGTGTTTAGATACAGACAATGCCTCACATCATACTTAATTCCAAAGAAGTAGTGAAAGTACCAGTGTAGGTCCTGGCTCATGTTCTACTGATTGCAAGAACTTGAAAGCTGCAGTGTTTTAACAGTGAACGTAGGAACCTTTTCGAAATATTAGGACTGAGATCTCATCTATGCAAGAGGCAGAAAGGCAGAAATGAATAACGTGATGGTGCAGATGCTAAGTATCTGAGTATCCCTCTAGCATGATGTGGGATATCACACTGAACAGTGGCAGAGGGGACATAGTCTGCCTGTCCTCAGATGTGGAAAAGAGACAAAATATAAGTTCCAAGAAGGGAATATGTCTGGCAGTAAAAACAAGTGGAAATCTCAACAGTTACTCATTGCAGAAGGCCACTGAAGTTGTATTACTATATTTGTGCAAACAAGAAGACTAAAATGTGTCTGTTTTTATTTCTTTAAATAAAAAAAAATAAAAGATATACACATATAAAATGCCACTCATTTTTGTACACATTTTTGTGTTAAATAAATGTGTATTTGTAATACATTATCATTTTTTATTTTGATGTTATTCATATTAGTTTGTTTAAAATTGGATTATTTTATATTTTGCCACTTTACTTAAATTATAGGCATTTGCATATTAAACATCACTCATTTGGTAGAATATGATAAAATGAATAGCCTTCTTGCTCACAACACTCTCCCTTAAGTTATCCACATTTGATTATCAACATATTAGAGGGACAGAGTATATGTGTGTGTGTGTGTGGGGGGATGCTGTCAGTTTTTTCATTATTTACAAAAGTCATCCAAGCTCATGGGATCTGTACTTATACCAGGAATCAAAGGACATGGCAGGAAACAACTCCAAATGGGATGTCAGTGCATCACAGAGTACACATACTTAATGTCTCTAACTCTCTCCCTCTCTCTCACACAGAGACACACACACACACACACACACACACACACACACACACACACACACACACACACACACACACACACACACACACACCCTCAAAGATATACCTTAATGTTGCCAATCAACTTGCCAGCATGTTCTTGGCATATGCAAGGAATCCAGAAATGCACATGGAAACCATGTTAACAGAAAAAAAAAATGTGCACACTTCACACAGAAGAAGGCACACTAGCCAAGAACAGAACCAAGGGTCCAGGCATTCATAGGAACTCTAACCAACAAGCCACCATGCTGCTCAGTTAGCACCACTGCAAAACATGAATGGCAACTGAAATATCATTCATTTTACAGCTAGTTTCAAGTGTAATGGTTTGTGAGTTCATACTACCATGTTACTTTGCTCAGTTTTAAAGTTAATTGCATTCTATATGCATGGAGGCTAGATCTAGGTGGATAACAGTGCAGGGAAAATGTTTGGCAGTAAGGAGAACACACTCACACGGAAGTACTATATGCACTCCTGTGGCAATTACAGTCTGCTTTTAAAAACGAAAAGAAAAAAAGCCCTTTTCAGTACAGCAGCTTACTGCTACTATAACAGGGTCTCAACACACGTATAGTAATACAAGTTAGGGCACTAAATCAAAGGGTTAGCCACAGTGGAACCAGGGGACCCCAGACAGATGATGCAGTGAAATATAAATACGCCAACTGTGTGTGTACATGCTGCATTTAACATGTCCAAGCCATGAATGAAAATCATTCAAGCAGCTGACTTTATCCATTTAGCAAATAATAACTAAAATTAATAATGAAAAAACAGAATAAGTTTGTATAATTTAAAGAGAGGGATTAGTACTGGAAGAGGAGAATCTGGTGGTCAAGCCAAGGATGCTTGAAAAGAGAAGTCACTTCCAATGAGGGCAGATCGAAACATATACAATAGTAAAGTAATTATTCTTAACCTGTAATAACCACCCACTCATGCTGCCACTAAACTTTTCTAGTACTACTTTTGGCAAATGGTTATGTCAACACTGGTTTCTCTCTTCCTTATGTTATGACCCTCCACATGGATAAAAAGAAGACATAAAACATTTTAAACAAATTTATATTTTTAGTAAAAAGTTCTGAATATGTGTGTATACAACTAAGAAAGTTTGATAAAACAAAGCATTTAAAATGTATGACTTTAATGTACTGGGTATGTTACAGCAAATAATACAAGAGCTGTAACAAACGTAAGATGTCTGCAGAAAAAAAACTTACATCCTGACTAATGATGACATTTCACACGTACTTCCCCAGTGAAACAGTTCTTTGAGCTTTGAATTCATTTCAGCAACAAATTGTTTGATAAGCCCCTGATTTCTGTGGAGAAGAAGGATGTTTCAAGCACTGTATATCTAATATTATGCAAGTTCTCATGCAAGACATGTGGCTGAGACACAAAGGGATTTGAATTCTGTGCAATCTGGAAACAAAGTTCAAAATGTCATTAGCAATCCAAAACCTGGGGCAGCTGTACCAAAGTTCTGCATGAATACCTCAGTGATAATTTTACTGCACGAGTGACTTTTATTCAACTCTACAAAAGGAGGTAAACGATTATTTGTAGGATGTTTTTATTGACTTCGTTGAAGGTCTGGAGAAAAGTAATAATGAAAGGTAACTTGCTAAATGAGGCATATAAAGTTTTATTTCTTAATATGCCTAATCTTGCTTCCCTTAAAGAACAGTTTATACCCTTAGCTTTTAAGTTATGTGGCTATGTGGGTAAGCCTATCCTGTGCTAAATACAAGAACATGACTGCCTGCTGCCTGTGGTTGCTCAGATGGGGGGACTGTTTTTATTTTACTGCAATGAATTAGATCAACGTTCTGTGTCTTATGTTCAGGGAAGAATGATATTTGACAAGACTTTGACTTCCATGAAAATCAAGAGTTCTTCATGTACTGCTACTTCCTGATAACAACTTTATAGCCTAAAGATAAGGAAAAAGTTAAAATGACAGACAACTGCCCCCAAGAAAGTACCCCGGCATCAATGTTTTGAAAGGATAAGGTGCTGTAAGATTCAAGGCAGTTATGGCACTGAAAAAAAGGACAGGCAGCATACAATATTTAAGTGAATCGAGTTAGACAGTTCCTTATCTAACTGATAAGTAATCTAGGGATAACTACATTTAATACACAAGTGGCCAGTAGCTGATTTACGTTTTCCTATTACTCTAGTCTTGGAGAAAGGTAAACTGTACTATTCTTCAAACATACATCAAAGTGATGCAAACAAGTGTTATTTAAATGCAACAATCCATCTTGGAGAATCTTTTAGTGAATCTGTTGTGAACTTCAGCTAATCACGTTTATGTCTTCAAACTTGAAAACATATACGCTCACCATCTCATTGCTCTGTTTCACCAAATGCAGATTAATCATGTGGCATGACTCATTCAGGTCTTAATATGCCACTATATGGCACTACAAGGAAACAGAATTATGTTTGAAAGGCCAGCACCCCCAGAATGGGGAACAGCTTCAAGATGCCAGAGGGCTGGATGGATGGAAGAGAGACTAAGTAGCCATCATATCACTCGTGGCTGGGGTCTGAGTTGATGCACTATATGTGTTGTGTTTTGGGTGGATGCCCCCTTTGCTGCTTACAGCTCTCACAAGGACACATGGATAAGAATTTTTAAAGGAAGTCAGTGTTCAATAATGCAGAAGTCTGGAACCCTTAGGCTGCATCACAGATACCTCTTATTGGCCCCCTCTGATGTCAAAGTGTGGTTTCACTCCCTGGAAAGGGAAGCCTCCTCCCAAAGAAAGCAAGGTAGGATGTCAATACAGTTACTGACTGGTAAATGGCAGTAGTGAATGTGCAATGGACACTGTATTAGGGTTTCATAGAAGTCCCAGGAAGATGAGGTAGGACCAGGAAGTAACACAAACAGTGAAGGGCTCCTAGGTGGGTAATTTAAAGATCATATGTAAAGGCAGGAAACAAAATGTGGTATCCATATTCCATTTTTACTCAATCTGAAGTGCACCTGGTCTGCTTCTAATCACATCTGGGTTACTGATAAATACTATGTTTTTATTTGAAAAAAAAAGCAACTTTTAAAAGTTACTAACATTGCCTGAGAAACTACAACCATTTCTAGTACATAACTGAGGTACACACTCACAAGAACTGTAATATTTTATAGGGCTAGAAAAAAAACAGTAAACATGAACAAAGCCTTTCAGTTGTCACTTCAGAATTTTTAGCCAAAATTCTTTATCCCTCCTTTTGTAACTCTCAGCTGAACATCAGCTGAATAGCAACTCTATTTAGTAAAGATTTAGCATACCTTGGTGGCCTGGTACTATACCCCCCCACCCCAAAACTGGACTATACTTCAATTTCAAGAGTTCTGTGTACCTCCATTACGCTACTGTTGCTCATGTCTTTCCCATATATGAAAAACATGTGAATTTCTTTACACATATCTACATTCTCATTTAGTGGTTGGAGTCAACAGCCATAATGCAACTTCCTTCCTCCCTTTGTTCAGGTTACCAAACCATGTGAAGTAATGATGTAAATGCTAAGTTCTCAGCATGTGTTCAGCATGCACATCAAACAGAAGAATTAATCTTCCCTGACTGGTTACTCAGCCCAGTTTAACTGAAGAAAAGCAATGCACTTCACACTCATTTTTCCAAAAAAAACAGGAGGATACTGAGTGCAAATAAATCAGCAAAAACTGGTGCATTCATCAGCAACAGTGAACTAACAATTCACAAAAGTAGCAAAAATTATCTTTATCTTTACATGCGACTCCATGCTGCATGCTGAGACCAGATTCAGTGTGGTGGTGGATTACAAGAGATACACTATGCTGTTACAGAGAGACTGGACACGTAGCAATGTGGCTAAACAGGATTTAAATTAATTAATATATCCCACCATGTGCTGAACTCTTAGGCAGATCACATCCCCAGCCTGACACCACAGCTGCACCAGGTTGCTGGTGGCTATGGTTCACTCAGCAAATGGATGGCTGAATTAAACTTCACTGTGACCAAGTGAAGAATGCTGAAGTTCCTGACTAACATGATGGGTCCAGGCTTAGTAGAGGCTAAGCAGCTAGATGCAGGCTGAAGTTTAATTTCTTAATAGATCTTCTGAATCCATTTACCTTCATTACTTTGAGGAAACACAGCAAACGTGAAGAGAATTTTTACTGTTATTTTCTATGTCCAAAATACTCTACTACAAAATTTCTGCTCTGTAACCCTCCATCTCTTCATAAATAATTTCTTTATTGCCAGCATCCTCTTTTATAAACCAAACAAAAATTTCCAGGGGCTGCACCTGTTCCCTTTGCTTGATCGTTAAAGGTGATAAATGCAAAGTTTGCTGACAACCAGTACAGCCCCATCAAAGCTGGTGTTCAATGCACTTATTGAATCCATTTGTTTCCTTCGGAGCTATTCATTTACAATTTATCATTCTTCACTGCATGACTGCTAGATGAGGCCTCTGTCTTCTAGCTGTGACTTCAGGGCGCTGTAGACAAGAAGCTGCTGCTCAGGCTGAAGGGCAAGAAGCTGCTGGAGCAGTTTGCTGGGATTTGGTCCCCTGAAATGCAGATCAAACATATCCTTCAAAACTCATTCTGTTAAATGCAAACAAATCAGCAACGCTGCAACAGTATTTTCAAACTAGATGATAAAAATAATCATGCTGTTATACTCAAAAAAGTCAATACACCTACAATAATATTTTCAATCTACATCAGAAAAATAATTATTCTGCAGCATTCAACAAAAACAAAGCTGCAAAAATATTTTCAAGATAGAAAATACTGTAACAATATTTTCAATCATGATTATAAAAATAAACATTCTATTTATATTGAAAAGTCAACATACCTGCAACCTAGGTAAGAAAAATAATGTGAATGCCTTGAGAAAATATGGCAAGCGGGAAATGCACAGAATTTAGAGGTGACTCCAACAGATACATGAGCAGGAAATAAAAGTGACAAATCTCCCATATTGGCACAGATGCTAGATAAAGATAGAGATTCTACCTTCTCCAAGGATGATGCCACAATATGATCCAAAAATAATTGACTTCAATAACTGGTTTAGTTTCTGGTGCCATTCAAAGGGGGTCTAATATCTGTCAGCTTGGGAGGACAAGATTGACAGACCATGCTGTTTTACCAGGGATGGCCTGCATCTATCCTCTCTAAGATCTTCATTTCTGGCAAAGGCACTGTCCTCCCCCATTGTGCCTTTTTTTAATACCAACCTGATAAACCTACCAACATTACGAAACAAGCAACGGAAAATATGAAAGCATTACTGATCAATGTTAGGAGCCTAAACAAAAAACTCCACTCCCTACAAGCCCTTCTCACCCTGGAGGACATGATGTCTGTGTAGTGACTGAGACATGGTTTAAAAAAGTGGAGAGCATTCAGGCTGTGCAGGGCTCTAACATCTTCTACACATTTAGACCAGCTACTGCTCAGGAGGGGAAAAAGGGTGGAGGTGTCTCAGTCTTCATCCAGAAGACACTCACATTAATTAAGGCAACATGATGCACTAGAACTTCTGCTTGTCCAAATAACCATCATAAAGGTCCTATACCATACATTAGCGAGCTAATAGTACTCCCTATATGACACAAGAAAGCCACAACACCTATGTACAGGAACTAGAACCACCTAGTATTAAACCCAATTCCATTTTTCCTAGTTGATCTAAACTATCCAAATATAGACTGGTAAACCACTAGTGTACAAGCACAGAGATTCCTGGACTTCGTCAATACAAATGCCCTGGGACAATTAGTCTAAGTACCCACTAAGGGGCAGTAGCAGCTTGGATCTATTCCTTACTAATATGGGAGTAGCTTGCATCATCCCGTCTGCATTTTAATCACTTGTTAGGTCTAACCACAAAGCAGTCTCCTTCGAAATAAAACTGAAACCAGAGATCACTTCCACCTAAGGTACCTTCAGAAATTTCTTTAAGAGAAACCACCTACTCCTAAGTGATACATTGGCAATTTTCAAATCCCCCACCAAACCCAGTTAATTCCACTGAATACACAGAAACAAATATTATCACACTATATCAGCATGTAAACAACTGCATAAATGCAGCTATACCTTGAAGGAACAAGTGCAGAGCAAACCCCAGAAACAAACACACATGGTGGGACCATAATATCAACAAGCTTTATAGTAAAAGGAAAAGAATTTTGACCAAAAGCAAGAGTAATTCCCAGAATGTTAGAGTCGTTGTCACTGAAATAAATTCAGGAACTTAATAAAATCCACCAAAACCAAGTTTAATGCTAAAACAGCTACCCCAGCCTAAGCCAATTACAAGGCACTTTTTAGTTATGTTCGTAATCCCAAAAGCATAATGTTCAATCCGCTGTGCTGAGCTGACTGTGAACGATGTTACCTACACTAAGGCTGAGGATATAGTGAACCTACTGGCTAATAAATTTAGCTCCAACTTTACCTCTCTTTCTCCTCCATCTGTCCCTCAAGATATACTTGAAACTGTCTTGCCTCCAGCTATCACAAAAGGCCAAGTCCTAAAAGTGCTATCAAAAGCTAAAAATACTGCACAGATGGGCCCTGACAACACCCTGGATGTGTATTAAATAGCACAAAGCACAATTTAGCCATACTCCTAACAACACTGTTCTATCTCAGCCTACATACTTGTTTTGTACCAAGTGAATGGAGAACAACTAAAGTAATTGCCCTGCATAACGGAGGACCTTCCATAGACCTAGGCAATTACAGACCCATAACTCTGACCAGCCTCATGTGCAAAGCCATGGAAAGACTTAAAATGGAATTAATCAATCAGGACATAGGGGATCTCCAAACACTAGACCTGTCTCAGTTTGGATTTGTCAAGGGCAGGTCATGCTTACTCAACCTAGAAGAATTTTTTAAAAAGGTCACTAGAGCAATGGATGATGGCAAATGGTAAACACTGCATACCTTGATCTATCCAAAGCTTTTGACACATTTCCCTACTCAGGCATAGTAGAAAAGCTAAATAAAAGTGGGTAGAAACCCCTTTGTCACCTGGTGGATTGCCAACTGGTTCACAGATAGGATGCAGATAATCAAAATTGGGGAAGTTATCTCCACAAAGAGGCCAGTCAGAAGTGGAGTCCCCCAGGGTTCTGTGCTGGGTCTTCTCCTGTTTGGCATCTACTTTTCTGAAGTAAAAGCCAATATCAAGGGGATCTGTCTGACTACTACAATCCCCAAATGACTTGGCCATCCTGCAGAAAGGTTTGTCTCAAACAAATAACTGGTGCAAAAATCATGAACTGAAACTAAATGTCAGAAAATGCATTATTGTGTCATTTGGGAAGTCATCTACCCCAGGGAACCACCACATTGACAATATGTCCATAACAGTTGATCCAGTTGTTTTGGTTTTGTAAACTTATGTGGACAGTGACCTAACCTTTGACCGACATGTGCCCATTTTTGTAAGAAAGTCCTTCTATACTGCATGGCTTATAAACAAATGGATTGTGTCTAGGTATAGGCATGTCATTGTTCCTCTTTACTCAGCCCTCATTAGGCCAGTCATTGAATATAATTGCTCCCTTTGGTGAGTTTCTGTCCAGACACATGCAACAAATGGAAAGTCCACATAGATACCTTACTGAAAGGATATAAGGCCTAAACAACATGTCCTACATGGACTGACTCAAAAGTCCTGTCACTATACTCGGTATCCCACAAACTGCTAAGAGGTGACCTGTGTCTGGCATACATGGCATCATATGACCCATTACTGATAGAATTACTGCACATAAGCAAGTCACATGGCATCAAAAATACTCAGTCTATAAAGATCCAAACCTCTTCTGCAATATCAACAGGACAGTTTGGAGGGACTGGTATATTTCGCAGACAATACCTCTGCTTGCGAACAGACCCTCCAGCCACATAAAACAAAGTTCATCCCAGTCCATATTCAAGCACAACTTAGACCTAGGGATGGGAAACATAATCTTTACTCCAGGACTCCCCCTGTACTACTAATGGACAGAAGCACCTCTTAAATGCTTTATCTGTGGTATGATCCCAGTTATTCTCATTGGGGTAATATAAAATTATCGACCATGGGATACCTAAAGGCTAGTCTATAACCAAATGGGATAGATTATTTCTAGCACAAAAAAGAAAACTGGCGAGGGTTAAAATTGTCCTTAAGGGCAGCTAGCTTAGTACTTACCTATGAACTTGTAAGATGAAGTTTAGTTTAAAGTAATATGTTATTTGCAAGGGGCTCAATTTACTTTCATAATAGCAAGAAATACATGAAACGGTCATCCATGTCTCATCAAGGGGAAATTAAATTAGGAAATTAAAGAAATGCTAGTTCCAGTTTGATTTTTCCTGAAATACAAAACAAACATGATATACTATGCAATAACTATCTTTGGCAGCATGTATACTTCAAAAACATAAGTTGTCTACTTACCATAACGCTAGTTCCACTTTATCCACGTCTTTCAGATTTGACAGTTGGGTTTTGAGCCACTGCACTACACTGATCTGTCCATTCACTGGTACTCTACTGTCTTGAGCTTACAGACTTTAACCATAATCCCTTGTGAACATCCCCTTCAGATCAAGTTTGCTGCCTAGCTACATACCATAAGGTACCATGAGCACAGAAATACACTGATATAACAGGACTCTGTCAATTAGGCAGGGGAATGGAGGGATGGATATTACATCAGACAGACTTGGATGAGAAGGATCTAGTGTTATGGTTAAGTACAAAACTTATGTATCCCATTTCACTGGTCTGTCTGATCTGACAATTAGGACAGAATCTGAAGTTACCTTAAGTCTTAGGCGGAATCACGACAGTACACCTCGAATGACAGAAGTGCCATAGACAACTCTGGTCCTATTAATAGTGTCCAGCTTGTAATGTTTAGAAAGGTGTGTAGCATGGACCATGTGGCTTTTACAAATCTTCAATACAATATATTCAATACAGGAATTCTTGAAAAAAGCTGTAGAAGTTGCCATGGACCTTGTGGAATGAGATTTATGTCTTGAACTCATAGTCATGTTACTGGCAGAGTAAACAAATAAGATGCAATCGACAGCCATCTGGAATAAGTTGTTTGGTAATTTTTGATTCTGGCTTGTATGGTGCAAGTGATATAATGAGTGCCATTCCTGAATGGTTTGGATCTGTGTAAATAGAATTTAAGCTGCTTGTAAATGTCTAAGGTATGTAAATGATGCTCTCCCTTATTAGAATAATTTGGAAACAACACATGTAATTTGATGGCTTGATTAGTGTTGGTTTCGGAAGCCAGAGGGCTTCTTTGATAGTGGAACAAGGTCTGTGCTGAATGCTGAAGAGACAGCAGCCTTTCCTAGATAAGGGATACATAGAAAGACATACTGCACAGATGGCTTCTGACAAAGCAAATTTGTTGAGAAGGTTGAAACTGTAACTTTAATAGTTTACAGATATAGTCTCAGGCTTCTAGTAAGGATTCTCTGCTCACTGCAATGAGGGGCCAATCATCCAGGTACAAAAATACATGTATCTCTTTTAGGTGCAGATGAGCTGTAACCCACAGCCATATACTTTGAAAGCACCTAGGGGGCTGTGGGGAGACCGAAGGGCAAGGCTCTGAACTGGCAGTCACTTGATTATGATTTGAAACCATAAAGATTTCTCACAGTCTTTTGCAATTTTAATGTAGAGGTAGTTATCATAGAGATCTATAGAGCACATTCAGTTGTGTACCTTGAGACAGGACAAAATTGCTAACACTGTGACCGTTATGAATGGGGCCTTCTTATCAAAAAGGTTTAGGCTGCTGAGATCCACATCTAGCCTTTGGTCATTGCTTTTCTTTGAAACCAAAAAGAATCTTGAGTAAACTTCTAGTTCCAAACCCTCTCTGGTCTGGTGGGACATCCTGGATGACTCTTATTTTGAAGGAGGAAGGAAAAGTCCTAAAGATCCTTTAACCTCTAGGTGGGATGTCAGGTAATGGTGGCTTCTGTGGAAACAGTTTCTGGGAAAAGGCTGTGGAATAACCGCTGTATGATATCACTTATCCATTTGTCCTGTGTGATAGCCATCCAATCAGAAAAGTGGCAAGATAATTGCCCCCCCCCCCGACTATCTCCAGAGACGGACAGTTGGGCAAGCTTTCAGGGAGTAATAGATTAGCCTTCTCTGAAATGGCTCTCTGTAATCCTGATTCTACGGACCTCTTTGATCTCATGGTCAGTGCCCATTGAAGGGGCAACCTCTGTCATAGCCACCCCTGTCCAATGAGGAGAAATCAAAAGGTTGGTACTGGGATCTTTTAAACCATAGGGGTTTAGAACCCTTCTGACTCCTCTTAGTTCTCAAACCCGACTCCCATGGCAGACAGAGTTTTCTCCATAAGCATCCCTTTTACTGCTAGTCCAAAGAGGGAGGACCCATCAAAAGGGGGCATTGGTAAAGTATGCCCTGTTGTCCAAAAAATCTCATAGACAGAGCCACGTATGGTGTCTCATAGTCAAGCCAGTGCCTGCCACCCTAGCTCCATTGGCTGCATTATGGTATAACTGCATGGAAAGATCTGTGAGGTTGAAAATTGTGTTCAGTGGGTTTTTCAGGTATTTGGTTGACTCCTGAGACATGGGCTATCCCAAAATATCTACAGCTTCTTTTTGCAAGGGTCCTTTGGAACCAGTTCATATGGGTTAAATAATTTAATGTCCTCAAGGCAAATGTACCCAAGGCACAGGTGGTCTTTCCAATCCTGTATATATCCCTGGATTATGTATTAGGGGGCTGGATAGTGGAGGACTTATCTGTGAGCTCTCATTTAACAGCTGTTGCAATGATCACAGACTTCACCAGAGAACCTTTGGACGAGTACTGGCTATTCTTAGGTGGACATGACACTTTATTTCATTTCCTGGGATAGCCTTTCCAGTGTCTTGCTCCTGCCATGCCCTCATGGAGACCAAATCTATAACATGGTCTACATTGGAGACCACTCAAGAGGTAGAATGGGCAGAGCTGTATGCCTCAAGGAGCACATCCTCATCCTGAGAAAGTGGGTCAGATGGCCAAGATCCCCTATGCTTCACCAATTGTAGGACTGTGCCAAATGTGATGTTTTTTGTATGGGAATGGGGAGAACCTTCTTTTCACCCAAGTCACTGTTCGATTTCATTGAGTCTGAAGGGAAGTCTATGTGTTTCCTTTTACAAGTTTTCTTCCTAGGAATTTCTGGCAGTGACTGGTCAGAATCCACTGAAGAGTTATTTCGCACTACCTGCATAACTCCAATGGATATGGCTCTGCTTTGTCCCTGGAAACCTTGATGAATGAGAGTAAAGGTTGATGAATGGACATTTAGGGGTGGAAAATCTGTTGGAAACCCATTAGAGGAAGAGGGAAAAGGCAATTATCATTACCATGGCCTTGAATACAAAACCAAAATCCATCTGCACCAGAGGCCCAGTCCTAACAACTGACTCCTCCCCATTCGAGGCAGAGGTGAGCAGTGCTAAATACAAGAGCTCTGATACAGAGGAACTGGATGACTTTGAAGCAGAAATCAGTACTGTAGGCTCAAACTCTGAGGACCCTAACTAAGGACTCAAAGTCAAAGATTTGGGTACAAGACCAGCTTGATACCAAAGGGGCTGGCACTGAGTGAGCTGGATGTGAAACTGTCAGCACCAAAATATGGATAGTTGACAGTGCCAAAGAAACAGGATCCAGGTGGAATGCCAGCTCTAAAGCCACTATTGCAAAGACTGGCACAAGGGAAGGAGCAAACAGTGATGGTGGTGGGGCAACCTGATCTGCCCTGGTACTATTTGTGCCTTAAGAAAACCCTTCAACATAGGTTCCCAATATACTTCTGAGGTACTTTGGAACAATCTGAAAGACTTCATCGGGGATGCAGAAGGAGGTCTTGAAGCAAGAAAATGGGACAAGTCCCTCTCAGAGTGGTCTGTACTATCACCAGCCCAGCTAGGCTTCTTCCATGGGCTACTCCACATCTCTCTGAATTTCCTGACATGGAGTCATCTGATGAAGGCAGTCTCCTGGCCCTCTATGATCATCTCCAGCATGTCATATCACACATGCATAGTTTTGCACATGAAGTCATATTGGATTGGACCAGTTGTGCCAATCTTGTATATAACAGCATGTATGCACCTATGAGAATGTCTGTGAGCATCTGGCCCAACACCAAATCTGACCTACCCAGGTCAGTGGACAATATCAGACACCCTAACCATGGAAGAGTATACAATATGATGCTTGAAATTTGGATATGACTGTAGCTATCAAACAGAATCATACACACCACCACTTTATACGCTTGATCCACCACTTTTCAAATCTGGTGTGCTGTGATCCTGATGTGTATCATTTACTTTACTCTCCACACCCAGTTAAAAAAGTTAGACCACATCATTGATTGTGGCCCCATTTCTGACATACGACATACTGTATGTATGTATGTATGTACACCTCAGCAGCATACAACATAAAACATGTAGCTTCGAATGATACAGCATTGTCTAGAAGCAGGAAGCAGTACAGTAGCTTATTTATGTTGATGTATTTATTTAAAACTATTCAAATAACTAAGCCTAGGCATTTCTAAAAAAAAACAATTTACACTGAGTACTAAATTTCTTTACTAATATCATTCAATCAACACAGCAAATAAATAATAATATATTTAAGCTGCTAATTCAGAATTCTAAGCTCTGAAGGCAGATAGTATGCCCATTTCAAGATCACAACAAATACTTCTAAAGAAATGGCAGCTTAAGAACCTTGTAAAGGAGGACTCTGACTTGCATAGGCGAACCAACAAAGACAAGTGACTCCAAAGGACTATGGCACAGGAAAAAGAAATGATGACTTATGTCTCAAGACAAATCCTTGGAACACTTAGCAGCTCCTCACCAGATAATCTGCGCTACCTAGCAGATCTGCAAGGTTTCAGCAGCTTTTTCAAATAAGCAGGACATAGGTCATAAAGGGCAAGGAAAGTGTGTGACAGGGAGAGAGAGACTCAAAAATACACCTGGCCACAACTGACAGCATAAATCCTGTAGCATAAGTGCAATATGGCAGATTTGAGATGTGCCAGTCAACCTTGGAACAGAATCTGAACTTGCTGCAAGTGGGTCAGATCAATGTCTGACAGCTCAAGGTATAGTGCCTTGCAGTAGCTGAGGCAGGACAAACTCAAAGAATTAATTACAATTCCAAGGTCTGAAGACAGAACACTGCATCTGATTCTGGCTATTTTGTTATGATGAAAATAAGATGTCTTGACAATGGCTGATACTAGGTCTTTCAGTGTCAGACTAGTATCAAAAACAATGCCCTGCTCTCAGATGTAAGATATGTAGTTAATGAGAAGAGCAGAGAAAGATGAGATGGACAATGTTATGCATACAGCTCAGATTTTGTCTTAGTTGGGTTGAATTTCAAATTATTCTAGACCAGGCAATCAAGGACTGCATCCATGAAGTCCTCTAAAGCTAAAAATTCTATCATGCTCTCTGGAGAAAAGAAGCAGCTGCTGAATTGTATCCACATCATCATCATAATCATCATCATTATTATTATTATTAATAACCTCCATTTCCCCATTTTCTATATGGGGTCAGGGTGTTGTGTCAACTGTTGCCATCTCTCTCTATTCAATGACAGTCTCCTGCTTTCTTTGACACTCATGCCTGACTGTCACAGGTCTTCTCTCACACACAATCCATCCACTGCTTCACTCAATGTCCTTGTTTCCTCTTGCCTTCTTTCTGTCTGTCCCACATCTTCTTCACCAGATTGTTTTCTGCTTTTCTGAACATGTGCCCAAACCACCATAATCTGTTTTCTTTGACCTTTACTGCAATTGGAGTACTTTGGCTTCTGCTCTTATGTACTTATTTCTTTGTCTGTCCCGCAGTGTGCATCCTTACCACCCATCTCAGGCACTTCAGCTCCATCACCTCTAGCTTCCTCAACTGCTCTGTCTTTACTGACCAGGCTTCTGTACCATACAGTAATACTGTTCTACCACTGTTTTGTACATCTTACTTTTCAGCTTCTTTGGCATTCTTCTGTCATACACTACACCTGCCACTTTTTGCCAGTTGGTTGCAGTCCCTTTGATTCTAGCTTTGTCCTCCTCATTAAGACTTCCCTTCTCATCAACCACCCCTCCCACACACTTGAAACTTTTAACCTGTTCCACTATCTTCCCTTCTATCTCAATCCCCAGCTTCTTCTGATTTCCCCCTTTTGCTACCATTACAACTGTCTTGTCTTTGCTCAGTTTCATCCCATGTTCCTTCAGTTTTGCATTATTTTCCCATATCCTTTGTTGAAGTTCTTGCTCAGAGTTTGCCTGTAATGCCACATTCTCTGTATGCAGTCAATTTTGTTGATCTGTCCCCCTCCAACCTGTTTGTTAATGTAGTCCATCACCACCATGAACAGCAGTGAACTCAGAGCTGAACCCTGATGCACACCCAATCCCACTGGAAACCCCTCTGTGAGACTGAACACTGTATTTAAGTCATTGGGTCTTTGTACATAGCTTGCACTAATTCTACCAATGTTTCTGAGACTTTGAACCACAGCAGGACTGCCCAAATCAGCTTTCTTGGGACTTGTCCCCAAGTCTAGGAATGCCTAGTTGGTCTCTTTCCTCATCTCTAGCTTCTCTTCAACTCTCTATCTCACTGCAAACATTGGGGTAACTGTGCTGTTTATTGATCTGAATTTGAATTGCTCATCCCCCATCTTACTGTCTACTGCTCTGCATATTAGTTTATTGATCATCCTCTCCAAAACTTTCATGCAATATGACAGGAGTTTGATACCTCTGTACTTTCCACAGTTGTGAATGTCCTGTTTGTTCTTGTACACTGGCACTAGTATGCTTATTCTGTAGTAATGTGGGCTATGCATTTCTCACCAAACTTCTATGAGTAGTCTCAGGAGCCATTTCTCCCCTATCTCACCTAGCATCTTTATTATATCTGCTGTGACCACATCTGAGCTTGTTGCGTTCCCTGACTATATTTTCCTTACTACTGTTCTCACTTTTTCTATATTTTCTATAGCGGGCTCCTCTTCTCCTCTTATTGTAGGCTTGCCTGGGGCAGTAAAGCTTCTGTGGGGTTTTGTTCATTAAGAAGCTGTTGGAAGTACTCCTTCCATCTGGCTTTGATGTCCTATGGACTGGTGAGCAGGTCATTCCTGGCATACCTTATGAAGGATGTCTATCTTTTTTATTTTTCTGTCTTTGCCTTCCAACCTGATATAATTTCTTTGTGCCATCTACTGACTCGCTCTCCAGAAGTTGGTTGAGTGCTTCTGATGCCTTATTCTACTGCACCTACTTTCTGAGCCTCTTTGTTAGCCAACCAGTATTCCTTATTCCTTCTCAGCATGTTCCATCTTTTCTATATTCCACTTTTTTGTACAGATCTTCTTTCTTTTGATGACTTCCTGGACTTCTGCATTCTACCACCAGCTTTCCTAATGTACCCTATTTCCATATTTGGCTCAGCTGCATATCTGTTCTGCTGTCCTCACACATGCTGTTTTGAGGCTCTGCCATTTTTCTTCAACTCCACCTATTTCCTCTTGTTCTTGAGGTGATAGAATCCTGAGTAATTCCTTGAACTGTTGTGCTTTCTCTCCAGTCAACCTTCTTTGACTACTGCTGGCAGTTGACTGTGGCAACCAGTGGTTTATGCTGTGGTCCAACTGTTTCACTGGCTATGACTTTGCAATCACTGATTCTACCCCAGTGCCCCATCCTTACCAGGAGGAAGTCTACCTGAGTTGCATGCTGGGCATTCTTGTATGTGAAATACAAATGTTATCCACATATCTCTGATAAAGGTAACCACACCTCTCTTTACAATAATCTTCCTGAGCAGCAGCAGCAGCAGATACACACTGACAACAGGGAGAACAAAATCAAACCTTAGTGTACAATACACTCCACTGAGAAGGAATCTGATGGATTCAAAACAAACACCATTCAGTACATTGCAAGAGACAAGAGGCAAACCATTCAAAAACATCATCTCAAAAACATCATCTCAGATGCCCAAATAAGGATTTCACTGTCCACCATGTCAAAAGCTGCTCAGAGATCAAGCAGGACAAGAATAAAATACTGCTTATGATTCCTTGCCATCAAGAGATTACTAACAACTCTAATTAGAATTGTCTCCATGTCTTGCTTTGACCTAAAAATGGACTGATAAGGATGCAGCAACCCATATGATGTTAGATATGAATTCGGCTAAACACAGACTATGTACTCAATAACCTTTCCAACAAACAGAAGTTTCAAGAGCGGGTGATAACTCTCTAGAATGCTCACATCCAAAGATAGCTTTTTAAAGAATAATGCCTCTTTTAATACAGATGGAAATACTCCAGTCCTCAATGAGGTGCAAACAAAATCCAGGCAAGATGTCACCATCCTCACAGGACTAGGCTCTAAAATGTAATAGGTAGGATGCAGAGCTGAAATAACATCATGATCTTTTTCATAATCCACATAATTAAGCTAGTTGCAGTGTAACTCTAGATAACCTATTTCAGACAGTCTTAAAGGTCAAATCCTGGAAAACAAACCAGATTACCAAAAACAAAACAAACAAACAAAAAAGTCTTCACAGCCATCTAAGGAAAAAAAACTCTGTGGCAGTCAAACAGGATGGGCTGCACAACCTGTTAAACACTTGAAAGAGTGCAGCTGGATGTTAGCTGCAGCAAAGGTCTCCTAAGACACAAAAGTGTCTTTCTTCTTAGAGATCAACATCTAGTACAAGGCATAATGGTCATCCAGAACAAGATTTTCTTTGAGAAGGCTCACCTTATACCATCTTGATTCCAATCTCTGCCGCAACGCACACATTGAACTCAGTTCATGTTCACAGTTAGGTACTAGGCTATTGGCCCAAGGGCCTAAGTAAGCCTAGCCAACAAGGTTTCCAGGCTTATGCCACCCAAGAAAGTTATTTTCCTGTGCCCCTGTCGAGCAGAGCCACAGAAGTGATCCCTGGGGTGCAGTTCCCATTTCCCCTCCACTCATCAAGATTTTTCTTGAAGAGTGCTAATGAGGAACTTGCTTGTTCCAGAGTATGGGAAGTCTCTGGGACAGGAATATATCCCTTCAGCATGTCCTGTTTATTGTGGTGACAAGGTTTAGGTTCCTAGAGCGTGTAGCTTGGACCAATTGGGATTTCTTTAGGTGTAGCATGTCCAACAGCTCTGGGTTTGACATAGCTTTATATGTTAGGCAGAGATCACTTCGGAGTAGGAGATATGCTATGGAGTAAAGCTGGAGTTTTTTGAGACAGTCAGTGTAGGGCATCTGTTTGAGGCCAGTAATCCTCTTTGTGAGGTACTTCTGTGGCCTTTCCAGCTGCTACAGACGTCTTGTGAGGTACATTCCAAAAGGGGTGTTGTAATCATGAGTGTCGAGTAGAGGGGAACAATGACCTCTTTTTTTTCCTGGATAAGAAGCCTTTTGTGATGAGGTGTGCCATGTAGAAGGATTTCCTGACTACTGTGGCAATGTGATTATCAAAGGAGAGACTACTGTCCACCTGGGTCCCAAGGTCTCTTATCACATATTTGGCGTTAAGTAGACTGCCGCCTACATGGTAGTTCATGGGTACAGAGTTTTTACCAAAGGGGATGACAATGCACTTTTTAGCATTGAGCTTGAGGCCATGGCTCTGCCACCAGGGATCTGTCTCAGTGAGGCCCTTCTGTAGGATGTCCACATTATTATCAGTTGGTTCTGTAATTTTAGTTCCGTTGTGCTATAACTCAGAGCATATCTGGGTGTTGCCATTGAGATTCTTGACATAGCTATAGAATGCTTTGTGGTTGTCCCTAGAATCAGTGGTGATTTTGTTTTCATAGCTAGCTTTGGAGGATCTTATAAGGGATCTCAGCTTCTTACTGAGGCTGACCAGGGAGCTCCTCCACTCATGGGCTTTTACTCTCTTTTGCAACAGTTTCTTCCTTCTGTTGTAGAGTTTGTTTATGGCAAGGGACCACCAGATTGGCTTCCTTTTTTTGGAGGATAGCATCTTGGTTCTGTTTGGGATAACACAATACATGCAGTGGCGTAAGTGCTTATAGAGTGCATTTGTGTAGGATTCAGCAGTCGTAACTGTATTGTCCATCTGCATGGGTGTCATGAAGTTCACTACTTCTGTCTTAAGAAGCATGAAGCTGGCTTTGGAGAATTTTTTTACTGTGGTTTCCTTAATGTGGGGTGGGGGCGGGATATGGATATCTAGGGTGATTAATTTATGGTCGGATCTGACCAACGAGGAGTTGACCTCAGGTGTGGAATATCAGTCACTCATGCTGGCAATGACTAGGTCTAGGATATTGTTGCCCCTGGTGGGGGTGTGGATAAGTTGATCCAGGGCATTGGAATTTATGAATTCCAGAAAGCGTTGAGTGAAGGAGTTGGTACATGAGTAGTTTTCCCAGTTAATGGTGGGGGAAGCAGAAATCGCCAATTATTACGGTGCTTGGTTGAACCCTAATATTTTCCAGTATATCAAGAAAAGTGGAGTGGGAATCTCAAGAAAAGAGGAGTGGGAATCCTGGGGCATGGTGGGGGATCTGTAGCAAGCTACAATCTGGATTGCAGTTTTGCCCAGAGTTAGATGCACTTGGATAACTTCAGTCGCATTATGCTGAGCAACTAGCCTGGAGGTGTGGATATCCTTAATGAATATGGACACACCTCCTCCTTTGGTGTTCCGGTCCAGGTTAGGTGACCGAAGTGTGGTATGAGTTATAGCCTGGTAATGCAGCGGTGCTCTCTTGAGCCTTGAACCAGGTCTCAGTCACTGCACAGATATTAATGTTCTCCATTTTAAGGAGTGCCTCGAGGGAGTGCATTTTGAGATTTAGACTTCTAGCATTGAGTAACATTACCCTCAGTTTTTGCTTGCCTGTTCCTGTTACGATGGTGAATTTGTCATTTGAACCTTGCCTAAAAAAGGCACTATAGGGGCGGCAAGAGCCTTAGCCAGTATCCAGAATCCCAGGGGTGACAGGTGCAGGCCATCTCTGGCAAAGCATCCTGGTCTGTTGACCATGTCGTCCTAGACAGACAGATATTGGATCCCCTTAGAATGACTCCAGAAGCTTAGCCAATTGTTGAAGTCAATCATTTTGTCCTTGTACTGTGGTATCATTTTGGGCGATGGCAGGATGCTACTCATGGCTAGGGTCATACCTGCCTGGGCTACAAGATCAGAGAGCTCTTCCATGTAGTCCAGGGAGGTACGTCTCAGATCATTCACACCAACATGGACAATGACAGAGTCATATTTGTACTTGTTGTGGAATGATCTGAGTGCGTGGGTTATGTGGCAGATCCTGGCACCCGACAGGCAGCTGACAGTAACCTTCGCCTTGTTTAGCCTGGTGAGTGGGACATCAGTGTGCCTGACTATAGAGTTACCTATGACTAGTGTTGGGTACGCTGTTTTGCCTTATGGGCTGTGGTTGAGTGGCACACTGAGTCTGTGGGCTATGTGTCATTTGGGTTGTGTTGGGGGGTGGAGGTTGCTTGTGTTTCTACTTTGGAGGTCTCTGTTGCTTGAGCAGATTATTACTGACAGCCTCCATGAATGTTTTTGTGTTTCTCTGTATGGATTTTGGTGGTTTAGGTTTAGTGCGACTACGTGATGAGTGTGGTGTGGTGTGGTGCAAGTGTTTAACTTCTCCTCTTGACTGTCAAGTTTAGTCTTGGTTGGAGAGAGCTTTACCTCCAGTTTGGCTGGATAATTACATCTATCACAGGTTGTAGTGTTGGGTGGTGGGAGGAGAGGGCTGTCCGTGTACATGAGGCAATTGCTACTTTGCCCCAAGATGCCCAGATCCATCAGATAGACAGGAGAGAACACTGGGAGCTGACCCTTGGACATGTCTGAATAAAGAACTATTTTCCTCTAGACAAGTGAGGAAAGAGAGTACCAACAGCTGTTTTTCTCTAAGCAAGTGAGGAAAGTAAGTACAAAAACTGTTTTCCTCTAGGTAATGAGGAAAGTTGAGTGCTGTAGTAATTTGTAGCTTATTTAGTGCTTACAACAAGTTCTGAACAAGTGCTGAGCACGAATAATCAAATTCAAGTACTAAAACTAAGAATCTGTATCTGAACTAGACTAATTACAGGAAAGAAACAAGTGCAAATGCAGGCTTTTAAATCAGAAAGTTAAAAGAGATGGAAAAATTGCCCAAATGGCCAATAACTACAATTTCTGGGCCAGAACCACTCCTTATGTGGTAGATGGGTTACCTAGTGCTTACCACTCCTACTGATAAGCTAGAAGGCTTCCCTCCAACACAGAAAGGCTTGGGGGCCTGAGGAGCTTACAAACAGTCCTGGATACAGGAAATCTGTATCTGGACTAGACTAATTACAGGAAAGGGGGGAAACAAGTGCAAATTCAGGCTTTTAAATCATAAAGTTGAGAGATATGGAAAAACTGCCCAAATGGCCAATAATTACAACTTCTGGGCCAGAACCACTCCTTATGTGGTAGATAGGTTACCTAATGCTTACCACTCCCACTGATAAGCTAGAAGGCGTCCCACCAAAACAGAAAGGCTTGGGGGCTCAAACTATGATTTCCATGAAGCTATAGTTATAGGTTGTACATTAACAGGATGCCCTGATCAGTGGCACAAAAACCTGCATCATTATATGCCATCACAACTGATCTGGACTGGCTGTAATGACTCCTTCTATTTTTTGTTAAACAAGAAACACCTGTATTAAATTATCATGTATATCATAGTCAGTCATACATTTATATAAAAGAAAACAAACCATATTGACATAATCCTATTGGTAAGCATTTTACATCACAAACCATACTGTCATAATTCTAGTTTCAAACATTATACATCACTTATAATCTACCCAATCATTGTCAGTCAAACATTAAATAGCTCATTGAAGTCCTGCCTTCCTTTAATTCATTCCTCCCCTGTATGTATAGTTCCACAATTCCCTTTTCTTCCTATGTAATTTGCTCCTACCCTTTTCCAAAGATCCCAATTCCAGTTGTTTTATCTCTGTTGCCATATTCACTACATCTAGTACAGTTGGTTTAGACTTTGATTTCCATTTTTTAATATTTGCTTTTTTGGCAACCACAATAATTAGACTCAGCAAGGCCTTACTATGTCTAGGCAATTCCAATTCTGTATCATGGCTCAGAAAATCATTTCCCTACTTACACCAATTTGCTCACTCAGTATCTCTGACAGAGTGGTCTGCCAACTCATTATACTCCCAGAAAATATGTTCCTAGTTACCTCTTTCTTCATCACTTCTCCAACATTTGCTGTCTACCCAAGGAAGAATTCTCTGGAGTATACCTGGGATATAAAAATATCTATATAAAGATTTCCAAGCAAAAATCTTAAAATCTAGATTTTGTTGCTCATTTGGGAGACATACATATATCTCCCCAGTGTTTCTTTGTGAATTGCTTATCCAATCTCTTCCCAATACTTTATAACCTCCTCTGACTTATTTTTATAGTTATCATGAAATATTTTATATGTTGTACTAATTATTCCTTTTTTAATGGCAGCTTCTACCAGTGCTTGTCATTCACTTAGGACCCCCCTATTTCTTTCCCCTTCTCTACACTCTGATATCAATCCTTGACAGGGAAGGCAATCTCTAACCTGCAGTCCAACTAAATTCCTGGCATCTTCTCATTATAGTACTTTTCCCTCTCTAGTTATTTGCTCACAATATCTTGGTTTCTTTGCCAATTTTCTCAAATAAATTCCACCCCCTCTTGCCTATTGTCTGCATTCCCAATTCTAGTCATCCTATTGGCAGAATCTCCTTTCTCCATTCCTGTGTTGGCTTAGTTCTTAGAATACTTTTTGCTACTTTATGAATATAATTTTCTGTATGATTATTGTTAATCTCCTTAAAGGTCTGTATCCAAAATCCCAGTCTCTCCTTGTTTCTTGAGCTTCTCCCCATTTCATCATCATCCCTTTTGCCTTTGAATTATAAGTTTCTGATTGTGTGGTGTATAGGAGCCTTAAGTGTGTATCTCTGAAATACCCCTTCAAATTGGGTAATCCCAATCTGCCCTGTTCTATTGGAAGAATTAGTTTATCCCACTTGACTCTTGCCATATTTCCCTCCAAAATAAAATCCTTCAGCTCTTTATTAATTGTTATCTACAACTTCTTCTCTGGTTGATAAAAATATGTCTGACCTGTGTATAAGGGTCTATATTAGAACAACGAACATTTGAAATGTCGAGTGTTTTAATATCGACCCGTTTTCAGTGAACGCTGAAAATATCGAAGAAACAGGAAACAGAATTCTTTCCTAGGGAAAGAATTTGGTTGTCCGTTTCTGTTGCGTCGGTATTTTCAGCGCTCTGATGGAACGTTACGGGTCGGGTTCAGGTAAGTGTGCGATTGTGTGGACGTGTGGGTTAGGGCGGGTTAGGTGAGTTAGGGTTAGGGCACTGGTGCCTGTGCGATAGTGATGGACCTTAGGGTTAGGGTTAAGGTAAGTGGATAGTTAGTGGTGTATGTATAGTTTAGTGTAGGGTTAGGTGTAAGAGTTTAGGTGTATGTGTGTGGATTGCTGTTTGTTTGGTGTGCTTGTGTTGTGTGCATGTGTTTTGGAACAGCAAATTTTTTCCATAGGAAAAAATTAGCTGTTCCGAATTTTCAATGTTTTTTTTTTCGATTACTAGGGTTTGATATTAGAACACTCGACATTTTGAATGTTCGGTGTTCTAACATAGACCCGTGTATAAGACTAAAGAGACTAAAAACATTTTAACTGCTTGTATTTTACTATCCATATTCATATAACACAGCTTCTAATTTCTCAGTTTTTGTATTATCTTTTGCTTAGTCTCTTCCCACACTGGAATAATTTTTAACCCATACTCCTAAATACTTTATTTTATCATGTCCCCATAAATATGTGTATTGTTGAACCGATTCTTGTGTGGGTACACAATTTACCGCTATTGCCTTTGTCTTTGCTTTATTAATTTTGTATCCCAAAAAGATTTGAAACTGTGTCAAAATATTCCACAACACACGGTCAATTTTTGGTTTTACAGGTATAAAACAATATCATCTGCAAATACAGCCAGTTTTTCTTGACTACAATACCAATTATATTTTTGAATTTCTGAGTCCCTTGTTTTCTGTGCCAATGGTTCTATATGTAATGCAAATAGCAAAGGGGAAAGAGGACACCCCTGCCTGGTTCCTCTGCTCAAGCAGAAATTATCAGAGAGGAACCCACCCACTTTAATTTTCACCTCTGATCCCTCATATATCCTCCTAATCAAACTTATATTGTTATCAGGAAATGCAAATGCTTCCATTGCCCTGCTCAGAAAGTCCCAGCTTACTCTGTCAAATACTTTCTCAACATTCAAGACTCACCAACAACAGTGGCACTTTCTTACATTCTGCTTCCCTCTGTATCAGTGTTCTGTTAATGTTGACAAATGTCTGCCTCCCCTCCACAAAACCACACTGATATCAATTTTGGAATCACTTGTCATTCCTTTAGCTAATATAGACATAAACACTTTATGATCATGGTTTAGTATTGAAATGAGCCTGTATGAAGCTGGATCTGCTGAATATTTACCCTCTTTAGGTATTACAACTAGCACCACTTTCTTCCAGGACACTGGTATTTCACCTCCTCTTAAAATATTGTTAAACAAGACCTTCTAGATATTTACAAGTTTTTTCCCTCCTAGCTTCCAAACTTCCATGGGAATGCCATCTATTCCTGGGGACTTTCCTGTAGATTAGTTACACATCACCATTTTTTTTAATCTCATTTCTTCCTATCGTAACCGCTAGTAATTGAGCCTCATCTACTTCTAACTTTGGCATATTTAATTCTTCCATAAACATTTCCATTTGTACCTTTTCTTGATTTTTATATTTCTCTGCTCTGCTACCACCACTTTCTTCCAGGACATTGGTACTTAACCTCCTCTTAAAATATTCCATTTGTACCTTTTCTTGATTTCCATATTTCTCTGCTTTATACAGACTTTCAGAGAATTTTCAAAATATTTCTAATACCTCTACAGGATTTCTTGTTTTCTTCCTTGTTATAGGCTCCCTAAGCTTGGCAACAGCCCTATCTACTTTCTGTTGCCTGAATCGTTGTGTTAAAAGTTAATATCAAAAGACAGTTGCTTAAAAGCAATCTTTCTAAGGTAATCACTTTTCTGTTTAGCATTCTGCAGTTGCTCTTCTTCTTGTTCTGTGAGATTCCCCCTATTCTGCAATACTTTAACATTTGTCAGTCCCTCTAAATAAATCTTGTTACTTCTTAACCATATCTCCCTTTCTTTTATTCCCACCCTATTTTTAGTCTCCACTTTAATTTGATCCCACTCCCTAGCTACAGTTTAAGAAGAAATTTCTGTTATTTCTAATAGCTCCTGAATAATTTCCACTACCCATTCCTTAAATTCCTCTCTTTTTAACAGATAGGTGGGAAAGAGCCACTGTCTCATTTTTATTTCATTACCCTGGGTTTTTATTTTAGTTATTATTGGCACATGATCTGAAATAGTTATTGGGTGAGTATGAAGACATTCAATTAAATGCACATGTTCCTGTGAAATGTAAATTTTGTCTAGTCTAATCGAGCTTTTGTATCTTGAGGAATAATATGTAAATTCACTCCAAACTCTTAGTACTGAATTCACAACTTCCATGCCAAATTATTTTCAAACATTTCTTCAGAAGTCTACCCTCCTTTGTTATATTTTTCCTTCTGGGCTTCCAAAAATCATCTTCACTGTTGCAAATCAAATTCCAGACACAACTATAAGTAATATTCCTTACTAAAAGCTGATTATTTCTCCCAGAATTTTCATCAGCTCCATTATAGCAGTTTTAAGTAAAATATAAATATATGACAATATAATCCTCCTCCTCCTCCTCCCTTGCCAGAAGCCTCTTAGTACTACAAATCTACCAGTATTATCTTTTTCTATCCTCTTCTATCACAATTAGAGCTCCCCTTGCAATTAATATAAGTACTCCTCTTTTCCTTGTCCCAGATATTCCACTGAATAACCATTCTGAAAATATTTCTTTATTAAATTCATATGTTCATTTTTTCCAAGTGTGTATCCTGTAGCATAACTATTTGCACGCTACATTTTTAATATAGTTCACTACTCTTTCTTTTTTGTATTTACCTGGAAGACCATTGACATTTAAAGACATTACAAAAAGCATCATTGTATTAAAAAGTTATTACTTCCACCTTTTATGTATAACAGCTTCTTTGTTAAATGTCTACTTCCAGCTTTTGTGTAACATGCATACACTGTTTGGCAGGTTGAACTTTTAATCAGTTGTTTCTTGTCATATCCACTTGAGCCTAAGTCACATCCTACAAAACTTTTTGGTATGCAGAAAGCTCTCAAACAAAAAAAAAAAACAAACACCCCCAATACCCCCCTAATGTACATCTTCAAATATTGAAGTTTTACCCTCCTAATAGGAACAAATGTTCCAAATTCACAGCCACACTCATAGACCTGAGTTAACCTAAAAGAAAGGTTATCCATGCTATGATGCACGGCATAGCCTGTGCTTCTACTAAGTGGTATCCATTTTGGTCTTATCTTTATAGCTTTTCCAGTAGGAAAAATACTTGAATGCTTTCAGAGAACATTATTTCCTAGCCAAATTCTCTTTATCAGATTGTTTCCATGGACACATGAGAACCACATATAAAAGTGCCACTAATTCTACTAAGTGCTGTCTGGTTTTGTCTTATCTTTATAGCTCTCTCAGATGGCAGAACACCTGAATGTTTTCAAAGAACAATATCTCCTAGACAATTTCTTTTTATAAGAATGTCTCCATGGAGACAAGAGGGCAAGATACATAATTGCTACTAAACATACATTTATTTGCTAGAAAAAGCCTTACAATTTTCAATATTCCTTTTCATTTACTTGCTTTCTCTTAAAACTTTTTATTAGATCAAGCTAAGGGCCTTAATCCAGTCTTCACCGTGCAAAAATGAGAAAAACACATTATTTTTTCTTTTGTCATGCTCTTTTAACCAGGTTTGTCTTTTCTTACACTACAGTGCCTACATTTCTTAAAACTGAACAAGGAGAAAGAGAGAAGAGGGGAGAAAGAAAAAAAAGGGTAAAATCAGGAGCACGTTTACAACAGTATCCACATTTCTTAAAAATGACTGAGAAAACTTTACAGCATGCAAAAAAAATCATGCATGACAAAAACAGCCCTATTCAGAAAAAAACTGTGTTTTATGTACAGTTGACTTTCTCCTTCTCTCCACATCTCCCAAGTATCCTTCAGAACATTAATGACATGAAGTAGGGTATATGTTTAGAGGTTGCCCTAACTCCCAACAAAATCCCAAAAAAGTCCAATATATCCAGATTTTTCTTGTTTTGTCACATTTCACGAGTATAATTATTGCTATGTAATCTCACATTTGTCAATTTCCAAGTTACTGGTTTTATTCTTGTTCAACTCCATCTCCCAAATCCTGTCTCTGCTTCATTTTCAATGTACTCTTGATTCTTCTAGTCAACTCTCATGCTCCCTTCCTTCTCTCCAGCATTTTCTTTTAAAACATTGGAAAAGGTTTCACTGTCACAGTATCTCTATGGTCTTTATTACCAGAAGAACAAGAAGCAGAATCTCAATCTGTTTCACAGCTCACTTTTTGTTGGACAACCTTTTGTATTTCCTCCTTAACATGTACTTCATCAAAAAAAGATTTTGTCCCTCTAGGGAAGAACATTTTGAAGACAGCTGGGTACAGCAGTTTGAATCTCATGCGTGCTTCTCGATATTCCCTGAACAGCAGAATAAATTTAGTCCTCTTCTCCCCGGTGGACACTGAGTAATCATTCTCCACAACATGCTGTTGTCTCCCACTTTTAACACTTTGTCCTTCTGTCCAAGTTTTGCTAGAATCAACTCCTTCTGCTGATAGGATTACATCTTTACTATTAAAGGTCTAGCTTGCTTTCCTCATATACAGATTTGGAGCATACACATGACATGCACTTTCAATTAACAACTCCTGCTGTGGAATACCAGTCCAGTTGCTTATTTGTACTTTCATAAAATTAATACAGTCTGTTCCTTCCAGCTTCTCTGGTACAGCAGAAAATCTCAGGTTTTCCCCTATGTGGTCTGTCCCATACCTCTCAATCTTGAAACATCAAAAATCTGGACAAAGGTCCATGAAATGTAGGTACAACTGGCGAAAACTCTGGATGTTGATTAACATAAAATTTGCTTGTATAATTATGTAACCCCGTCTACGCTAGTGGAATTGTGGGATACCAACGTTCAAACACAAACTGAAAAACAGACAAAGTATTAAACACAAAATATAAACAGAACACTACTGTTTTATTTTAAAGGAGATATAAATAAGAGTTCTAATCCACCTGCTTTATTAAGTACACCACATTGCTGCACTAGCTTTTGTTGGTTTGACAGATATGTTACAAAATATCAGGATAAGATAACTTGCTGTGGTTGGGGGCCCCCAGCAACCACACGGTTCACTGGTGCCTAAAGCCTGCTATGCCATATGGTATGGTAGCACTGGAGGTCGACCAGACTGTAACATATTATCTTCACAGCTTCCTGTGAAAAGCATGTGTCCCCTCCCCATCATGATATTCTGTGACTGAGTTTCCTGAACTAAAACATGTGCATCAGCCATTCCCATCCTACTCAACCATTTCTACATCTCAAGTGTACCTCATTACGAAGAATGTTCCCTGTTCTGAGTCTTAAAAAGTGCATGTTCATCACCCAAAGGGTCTGTCACACATTCAGTATTAGGAATGTTTTAACTGATAAAGCACACTCCATGAAGCAATGATACGTCCTGTTTTATTATAAATCGCTCAGCACAACTGACAAAATAATAAAAACCACTAGTTCAGTTAAAAAACACACACAACGGATCAAGTGCTTTCATCCACCAGACATGTGGACTTCATCAGAATCAATTAGTTAATTAGCAAAAGCCTTTTTAAACTATTTTTGGCGCCAACACAGCACTTCCATTTAAAGAGATACATCACTAAATACACTTCAAAATACATGATATGTCCATTACAATTAAAAATTCATTTCATACTCAATATATCGAAAATCATCACTTCCTACACAGTGATAAAAGAACACTATATACTAAAATATAAAAATTATATGTGCATATAACAAGTGTTGCTGTGTGATAATAAATCAAATAAAATCTAATAAAATCTACGAAGCTTGCGGTCAGAAATGTGACTAATAAACAATATCTAAATACCTATGGGTGGAATCCACTTTTATAAACCAAAGGATATATATATATATATATATATATATATATATATATATATATATATGTATCTACCCATATAGAAAGTCAATGAGTAGAATCTATATGTGAACATTTATAGCATAAATACAAATGTACGAGGAACTTGTTTGTAATAAAATAGGATTAAAATTTATATTAATAATAATCAATCTATACCAGAAAAGTACTTATATTCCACCTTCTCATCCAAATGTAGGTTAATACGAAAAATTAGTTACCAAAGAAATATATTTGTTGAAGAACGATATTTGTTCAAATAAAGAGAGTAGCAATTTAAATAAGGGAGAACTTACTTTGCTACAACGATTAGTTGATGATAGATCTGTGAGAATTATGAAGCCGGATAAAGGAGGTGGAATTGTACTATATGATTATAATGAATATATTAATAAGATATTTGATATACTAGTACAGTCTGGAAATTATGCATCTGTATCATTGAATGAAATCAATATTGGATATAGAAGAATTAACATGTTTTTAGAGGACATGCTATTGGATGGAAGGATTAAACCAGATTTGTACAAATTTATGACAGTGGAACATCCTACTCTTGCCACCATTGTGGGGGTTCCTAAAGTACATAAAGATATTATAGACCCCCCATTTAGACCTATAATTTCTGGCAGTCGCTCTAAGACCTTCCCTTTAGGAGTGGTCATACATACCTGGTTGAAACATGTATACAATAGGGTACCACATTTGATCAAGGATTAGTGGATGTTTCTAGGGAATTTAACACTGTCAATATGGAAAGAAGGATTGATTTTTATAACAGTAGATGTTATTGATTTATTTTCTTGTATTCCCAAGGAAGAGGGTCTGGACAGTTTCTATAATAGTATTAAACAGTATTTGTGTCTTGACTGGGAACATACTAGTGTTATTATGGAACTGATGGGTATCATCTTGGATTATAATTTTATATACTTCGAAGGGGAATATTACAGGCAGAACAATGGAGTGGCTATGGGGGCTGCCTGTGCCCCTATTTACGCTAATCTAGTTATGTTGCATTGAGAAATGGAAAAAATCTACAAAAGTGACTATTTTAGGTACATAAGATATTATACTAGATACCTTGATGATATCTTTATTCTATGGGAGGGACAGGAAGAGACTATTGAAGAATTTATCAATTATCTAAACAATACCAGTCATTTTTTGAAATTTACGTACAATTTTAACAGTGAAGGTATTGCATATTTAGACACCTATATATCTAATAGTAAAGAGGCCTTTTGATCTTATATCCATAGGAAAAACACCTTTTCCAATAATTATTTAGAGTTTACAAGTAATCACCCCTATAAGACCAAAAAGAGCATTTTTAAAGGTCAATGTATACGCGCTGCTCGTATGACCTCAAAGTATAATGAGATGATAGAAGAAATTGACTTCATTAGTGGTTTATTCAGAAATAGGGGACCCCCCCCCCAATTCATTAATGAAATTAAGACCTATGTTATAGGAGAATGGGGGAAAAATATTTCCCAGTATTAGGGAAACCTTTAATTAGTAGTGACATTATTAAAGACCCAGTCATTGAATACAAAAGAGCATGTATTCTAGAATACACTCTGCAGGTTGCACATATTAAAGAAATTTTAAAAAGGAATTGGAATATTTTGACTATAGACAGTGGATTGAGGAAGATTGTAGGGGATGTACCCATATTCGTATACAAAATGGGTACTAATTTGAAGGGTATTCTTGAAAGAAACAATAGGGTAGTGAGTGTGAGTACACAATATAAAGGAACTAGGAAATGTGGATGCTGCAGTTATTGCCAGGTTATATTAGAGGATGAAGGGGTTGTATTGGAAAATATCAATAGGACTAGATTTACCTTTAGGAGAGGCAATTGTAATACAAAAAATGTCATATATATATATGGCTAAATGCTTAAGGTGCACTTGTTACTATATAGGCAAAACTGAACGTATGTTCAAGAAACGTATATATGATCATTAATATACTATCAAGAAACAAGATAGTACTAATACACTTTACCGGCATATAAAGGCCACAGACAACACCCACAACTTCAAATTTGCCATCTTGGAACAAGTTATCCTAAACAGTAGAGGTGGTAATACTAGTGTATATTTAGCTGAGAGAGAGATGAGATGGCAAATTTTAACTGATGCCTCCACATTACCTGGTTTAAATGATTATATCACTATAAAGCCTATTTTACAAAAAGCACAATAGTTAATAAATATAGTTATTTTGGATTTAATTTATATAGGTTTATCTACTTTCTAAAACAATTTTTTACACAATATTTATATCTTTTACATTTTACATTTTATATATATATATATTTTAATATTGGCATGCAGCTATACACTATAGGGTTTATTACTCAGTAGGTTCATTTCTTATTGTTGGTATATATATATATAGATTCATCCTTCTATATTTATACACTTTTAAAACATTTATAAAACATTTATATCTCTGATGAGTTGTTCTGAATGAAGGATGTGAACAATGGTACATTATATCTATTGCACTCAATATAAGTTTGGATGGATTAGTAGTTCCTTACATTAACAGCTGGTATAGATTGATTATTATTAATATTAATTTTAATCCTATTTTATTATAAACAAGTTCCCTCGCACATTTAGTATTTATGCTATAAATGTTCACATATAGATTCTACTCATTGACTTTCTATATGGGTAGATACATATATATATCCTTTGGTTTATAAAAGTGGAGTCCATCCATAGGTATTTAGATATTGTTTATTAGACACATTTCTGACAGCAAGCTTCGTAGATTTTATTTGATTTATTATCACACAGCAACACCTGTTATATACACATATAATTTTTATATTTTAGTATATAGTGTTCTTTTATCACTGTGTAGGAAGTGATGATTTTCAATATATTGAGTATGAAATGAATTTTTAATTGTAATGGACATATGTATTTTGAAGTATATTTAGCAATGTATCTCTTTAAATGGAAGTGCTGTGTTGGTGCCAAAAATAGTTTAAAAAGGCTTTTGCTAATTAACTAATTGATTCTGATGAATTCCACATGTCTGGTGGATGAAAGTGCATGTTCCGTTGTGTGTGTTTTTTAACTGAACTAGTGTTTTTTATTATTTTGTCAGTTGTGTTGAGTGATTTATAATAAAACAGGATGTATCATTGCTTCGTGGAGTGTGCTTTATCCTTCTGGACTTGTATAGTGTTCGAGATTCGTTGTGGCTTACACACTATCAATGTTTTAATTGATATTTATGATAAAAATATTGAATCATATTATTTCAACAAAGGAATGTTTTATAAAGTTAGTAAGTTGTTCAACAGTATGAGTGGTAGTGTTCCACACATAGCACTGAACCAATCAGGGACACATTTCAACAGAAGGATGAATCTAGAAATAATTAGGGGCAACCAGGGTCATTTTTAAAGTATTAGCACTATTAACTTGAGATACTGGCAGAATAAGAGATTGTGAATTAATACACATTTTTCTGAAGTAAAAGAAGTGAATAACTCTAATTATTGTCATTATTTAGTAAGTCTAATTCATAATATTTTCTTCAACAGTCACGATAAAAGCAACAGACCTAAAATTTGAGTCAAAATCAACATACCTCCCAAATGTCCAGATTTCTGCCTCATAATGTTGGTCTGTTCCTCATACAATCTGTGTTTTTTTCTGGCAATTCACTGAGGATTGAAGTCATTAAATAATGACATCCATTTAGACTTGATATCCTGAAGAAAATTCATGCCAACACAAATTCTGTTATTTTAGCAACTTTTTAAGTTTATAAGAGCAGTCTTTAAAATCTGTTATTTTTGGTCCTTTGTCCCTCATTATTTTAGGTTTTGTCCAGATTTCCTTTGCAAAAAGGTTGAGAGGTAATGTTCAGCCTACATCTTACTTCCCACAGAGGAGAGGTGGCAGTTAAAAAAACAGTTCCAGTACGATAAAAGCTCTGGCTGATGTCCTCAAGGTACCAGGTCCTGTCAGTAAACTGATCCTTCCTTGCAGCAGAAAATGTAAAGCAAGGGCTGGTTGCTGTGTTCACCTGGCTACCTGCTACGTTACTTTTGCTGAAGACATGTTTTGTGTTGCCTTTCCTGTTTGTTAGCTGAGCAGGTCTGTTGTTAGAACTTACCTATGCTAGGAGACAGTAGAGTGTGGAAAGTTACGTGGTACAAATCGCACTGAAACAATCCACAGTAAAAGCAGATGTTTTATTAGGTGAGGTAGTTGGCAGAGGTTGTTCTCAAGATAGAATAAGTACATTTTGATGTAATTCCTACTACGCCGGGGATGTACTGTTAAATGCATTTCATAAGCATCGAATGCATAGTTTTCAGAAGTGCTTATTTTAGTATGCCAGGCAGTCCTTATTGACAGGTGACTGGGAGTGCTTAGTGCCTAACTGTAATAAGGGAAGTATGTTTATAGGGCTGGGGCCTGGGAGACATATCAGATGGATGTATGGTAAAATAAAGGTTATCAGGTATGTAAGAATATATTGACTGTGTACTTCCCCCCACCCCCACCATGCACCCAATACAAGGCAATCAGTTTAATAAAAATATCCAAGTCACACTGTCTTGTGAGGTTGATGTCATCATGCACGCCTGTGCACACTGCAGGATATACCAGCAATGTGTGGTGACCTCAACTTTCACTCAAATTGTAAATAAAACAAGAAAACAAAACCAGGATTTGAAGGGGCCACTTGGGAATTTGTGGCACCCTATTATTTTGCCCCCAAAAAGGGAAATACAGAGGAATTCGGTATGGTTGAGAGGTATGCTCTGTCCTCTAATTCTATTATTTTTTCAAAACATCTCTTCTTGAGCAGTCTCATACACAGTCAGCCTACTCTTCATTTTGACCTCTGATTTTTTGCAGTGTCATCTGAATATATGTTTAAAGCTTCTTCCATTTTTCCAGCCTTTTGCTGTTTGAGTTGATATACTCCAACAGTGTTTTGTTTATTTTAACCAAGTCTGTGTACAGTTGTCTTAAACTTTACGCTAGGTTACTGGAAGTCATGTCTGGAGCTTGTATTGGTTTTTGTTGAACAACTGCAGTACTTTTTCCAGTCAGTGTTTTTTCCTCACCTTTTGTAGTTTTTTTTTTCAGGTCCTCTATATTTCTTTTTTCCTGGCATCCAGGCAGTGCACTTACTAGCCAGTTACTGAAATTTACCCAGGAAAACAGAAGGCTACTAGTCTTCTCTGCTGAGTTTCTGTTTTCACACTGGGAGAGCTAGAATTAAGCTGTTACTCATGTGCAGCCATCTAGGAAGTTGTACTGACTCCTTCTATGAGCTGTTCCATGACTGGGTTTAAGACACCTGACTTAGCAGCCTTAAATACCTACATCAGCATCAAGCCTGCTAAATAATAAATAGCCACTTCCCATAGCATTTCACCCTTGGGCATTGGGAGCAACTATAACTCCAATACAGCCTCAAAACGCAAAAAAGGAATGCTACCTAGTTCTGACCACATAACTCGTCACTATCAATGTCTTCTACACATATGTAAGACTACAGGATCAACAGTCAAACAGCCAAAAAGAGGTTCGCTGAATAAGCCATGCCCATGATCACTGACCTAAAGTTTCTAAAATTTTAGCTTACTCAGAAAAATATATAAACTAGTCACAAGCAAATAGTCTATACAATGCTTAACAAGGAAAAGTAGTAGGTTTTAAAATAAAGTGGAAAATACAGTCAGAGAGTAATATCCACAAAGGAGAAACAATAAAATATATCAATAATACTTCAACTGGCTGCTGTAAAACAATGGACTGTCAACCTACAATTTAAATCCCTACCAACAAGAATAAAAATATAAGATAACTATAAACAATCCCTATTGCTCACATATTTCCAAGATAACCTATAAAATATCTGTATAAAGGAATAGATGAAATGCAGATGTCTACAGTGCAAGAATAAGATAAAGGCAAAAAATCATAGCTCAGAACAGTGCAGTCCCAAAAGCACAGCAATATCCATGATATAATCAGACTATACACTTAGCAGCCTATTATAATTCCCAGTTTGGACACCCCACCATTCAGGATGTTACAAAAGCACCAGCAGTTCAACCATACACATCAGATCCTTGGGCTCCAAAGACTATGAGAGAGTCCACAGGCTCTAAAGCAGATAAAGATCCAGTTTAACAATAAACAGCAACTGCAGAAAGCCAGTGGCGGCTTTTGACTTCAAATCAAAGGGGGGCTGCAGGAGACAGCTGAATGGGTGGGGTCAATCCGAATGGGTGTGGCCAACTAGAAAGGGGAGGAGTTATGCTCAAAACCACAAAACCTGTAACTTTAATTAAATACGCTGCCCTGGGTGCCAAACCATCATTATGCGAGTGCAATCAAGACAAAATGAAGTGCAGAAGAAAAAAAAATTTCAATACATTGGCTGCATGACAGCTTACTTAATATCTAGATGGAAACAAAAAGGTTGTGAGTCATGAAAAAATAAATTATTTTTTAAATACATTACTGGAATGCCAGTCAAAATCAAGTATAAGAAAAACAAGCAGCACTCAACTCAAACCACTTCTCCTTGCACTCCAGTTCTAATTATAATTTATATTCAGCTTTATTAAAGTACTAAGTAACATGCTGAAAGTAGCAATCTCTATGATACCCCCACTTGTAAAAATTTTCTTATCCAAAAAGGACCTGCTGCCTGACAACAACTATCTACTTGTTTCATGGGGAAAACATGATCAAAGTAAAAAATGAAAAGCAAACAAGAATCAAGCTCAACATACATTGCTTAAAGGATTACTGTACAGGTTATGGACCACACATGATAGATTGGCATTCTGTTCAGTTTGCAGGTAAAGCCTGTAATGAGCTTCTTAAAATAATGTAATCCTGTCCTTTATTACAAATACTGTCATATGCACTTCAGTACTCAAGGCTTATACGTTATCTAGTTATGTAAGTATTCTCTGCATGGCAACAATAGAAAGGCTTTCAATGTTGGCAATTCTTTAACAGTATGCTTATTAAAACTTACTTACATCTTACACTCTCAGACAAGCTTACCTGATGGTCATTAAAGCATTGCTACTTAAACACAGAGCAACAGGCGTTTTCTGAATAATAATAAGCATAAATCAACAGTATAAAAATATGACAGAAACCAGAACATTTTGCAAAATCAAGGCCAGATGAAAAGCCACTGTAGTACTTGTGTCTACCTTGGATGGGGGGACAGTCTGCACATTTACACTGCATAACTGCTCCTTGCCTTGCTTGGACACATCTGGAGTCACTACATGGGAGAGTGGAGTGCAACAAATTTGTCACAATTTGAAATGTTTCTGGCTGACTGCGATGGCCCTGACACATTTGTCATACCTCTCAACCACAGAGCAAGAAATCTGGACAAAGCCATACATAGAAGTGGGACAAAGGCCCAAAAAGAAGGACAATTTTTAAATATTGCTCTTATAAACTTAGAAAGATAATAGAATAGCAGGTCTTGCATTAGTACAAATTTTATGAAGGGTATGAAATCTGAAACTGAAATGTCTGTCATTATTTTCTAACTTCAGTCTTTAATGATTTGCCACTAATTTGCCAAAAAAAACACAATTTTATGAAAAATAGACCAAAAATGTGATGCAAAAATATAAAATAGCCACACAATACAGCTGGGAACCTGTCAAAGAAGGGACACTTTTTAATATTAGTACTGCTAACTCGAGCAGCTGACAAAAAATAATCTACATGCATTTCTGAAATAAAAGTAATCTATAACTGATTATTACATTTATTTATTAATAGTACACCCTTCATGTTTTTTTCCAAAATTCCATTTTGCGGAGGGAGTATTAGGGGAAGAGCAACATTTTGAGCCAACATCAGGGACACTTGAGAGGTTTGGATATGCCTAATTCTATAAAGCAATTTATTTGCATGTACCTCTCAACCTGTTAATGCAGGAAATCTGGACATATAAACAGTACTAAAAATTGCTCTTGTATAAACCGAGACAGTTGACAGAATAACAGGTCTTGCTTTAGCATGCATTTTTCTGTAGGTTATGAAGTCTGAAACTCAGTATCTGTCATTATTTAGTGACTTAATTCCTAAATGATTTGACAGAAAACCACAAATTTTATGAGAAACAAACCAAAAATAAGAAGCAAAAATCTATTTATTCTGCAAAAATCTGGACATATGAGAGGTATAGTTCAGCTGAGGCTGTCTTTGAGTTTGCTGCCCTTCCCCCCTCACAAAATGATGGTCGAATGGAGCCGTTCCAATGAACCATTACTTGGCTATTTCACTCCATTTACCATAAACACTAATATGCATACTGCTTTACTTCTGCAATGATTTGGACTTCATTTGAAAGTTTTAGTTTGCATTTTACAGCACAATCACTAATAGATATCATATCTGCTAAACAAAGCAATGCAGTCTCACAATGAAAACAGACTTAGCATTAAAACTTCTCTGCCCTTGAAAACTCACATTCACTGAAACAGCATTGAAACCCACATTCAAAGAAAATACATTTTGCAAGTGGCAGATAAAGATTAACTTTGGGTATGGGCTGTTTTCAAATCACAGGCCCATTGCACACAAAACATACACATGCTCTTTCATACACCTTCCTGATTGTATTAAATTAGATTCCTTGTACAATACAGTACAGTTTTAGAGGGTGTTTTAAATTTATTGTTTTGAAATTTTTCCAGTAAACAATGAAACAAAATGCATGCACCAGTAATGACAAAACTGCCCAATTCAGAACATTTCCATCATAAAAGTCTACTCAAACTTCTACAGTCCACTAGTATCAGTGCATATGCACAATCTCTGAAGAAGTAAAAGTCATCTAAATAATTCTACATTAAAGAGATCTGTAACTAATGAAGAGGTTGCTGCTAGCAAACAACTTTGTATTTCATTGTTTCATCTACAAATAAAGTGCCTGTTGCCCTTGAGGAATAAATTGCCTATATTACACTAAAAATGATAAGCTAGCATTATTGCAATAGGGAATGGATGTCAAACTGATAACAGGTTCATAGTTACGAGGTATCTTCGCCAAAAAGGAGTGCAGCATCCACCCCCTTTGCAACACAGTACAGTACCAGCAATGCATCTATCTACTGTGGGAGTAGAACCCACAGCCTTCTGCATCAAAAGCAAGTATACTACCTGTTGTGCTAGTAACAATGCAAGCAGGTGCAGCATAAGCCACACTAAACTTTTGCTCCCCTGCAGCTCTCAGCTCCTTGAAAACTCTACTCACTCAGCTGTATCTCTGAACTTTGCAGCACAAAGAAATCTGGAAAAAGCCAAAGTTTATTGGGGGGGGGGGACAAAAACCCAAAAAACATTTTAAACATTGCTTGTATAATGTTGGAAAGTTGCTAGAATAAAATGCTGTGTTACCACCATATATTTCATTGCCAAGCCTTAAACCCAGGACGCTGTGCAAAACAGCTGTTTTGCGAAAAAGGAAGATGTAAACTTAAATGGCCACCATTTAGTGAATTCAGTTCTCACCATAGCACAGCTGTCAACCTCTTAGCACAAAACACCTGAACAAAGCCAATAATGGGTAAATACTGCCCCCAAACATTCAGTGAATTCAGTTCTCACCATAGCTCTCAACCACTTAGCAAAAAACACTTGCACAAAGCTAGTAATGGAGGAATACAGCCCCCAAACATATTCAGTGAATTCAGTTCTTACCATAGCTCTCATCCTAAGCACAAAAAACCTGGACGAAGCCAATAACGGGGGAATATAGTCTCAAAAATAGGGACAAATTTCAAATATCCATCTTATACACTTAGAAAATTGCTAGAATAAAAGCTTTTGTGTTACCATGTACTTTCTGAAGAATATGAAGTCTGATAATCAAATGCGTGTCATTTTTAACATTTGTTAACCAGGAAAGTCTGACTTGGAACAAAAGCTAATTTTTAGCAGAGGCCCAGGGAGAAACACTCCAGACAGACACATGTCTTTGTAAGATGGGAGGACACTAGAGGAAAACCACACAAACACAGGGAGGGCATGCAGACTCCACACAGAAGGTAAGGCACCCCAGCCAAGAATCAAACCAGAGAACCTGTAGTTGTTTGGCAATAATGCTACCGCTGCACCAATGCACTACTGACTTTGTAAGGACACAAAAATACAGAATCCACAGATTTTATGAGGAACAGAACAAGTATGAGGGAAAAATCTGCAATTTTTTTACAAATGGTGGTGGGTAGGGAATTCAGGCTCTTGCCACCTTGGTTCAGGGTTCAAGCCTGTTCTATACCCACCACCATACAGCACTTGGGGCATTTCACACACACAATCTCTGAGTATAGGCTGTGCCCCTCTGTTCACAAACAAAATTTCATATGCATTAGTAACAAGATCCGATTCCAGCAGACCAGCACAGCACCTACCTACCTCAGTTAGTTGTATCTATTCTCGGTGACACGGTCTACTTCCTCTCTCGCCTCTCTCAATGGAGTCAGTCCAAGCCCTCCTTAGCCACCCAAGAGTTGGTCCAAGACAAAAATAAATAAATAAATACACGAACGAAGCAAGAAGCAAACAGTAATTAAGCACCACCAATGACCTCTTGATCAACACAAGTACTACTAAGCTAGTGCTACTGATTGTATCTTGCTCTCTTTTTTGAGAAGAGAGCGAGAACCAATCAGTAGCAATCCAGCCATCCACGTCACGTACGTGCCTGCGGATGTGGCAGTCCGAACCCCCTTCTAATTACGGTGCAGTTAAACCCGCTTAGACTTCTGGGCATCACATTGATGCTTTTTCTTTTATCTGGACTGCCTTATACAGCAGTCAGATATTAGATGCTGCTTTATTGTTTACATTGCTGGGGGACTCAGTGATTGCGTTCAGTTTGCAGGCATCTGCAAACTTGGTAAGCCTCAGACCATCTACTTTTGACTGGACTTCAGAGAAATAGATTCCAAACAGTAGAGGATTCAGCACAGATCCTTGTGATACCCACTGGTAACTGGTCTACTGGTGGAGGTGGACTCCCTAACTTTGACAGCATGTAATCTGTTGGTGAGCCAGTTGGCTACTCATCTAGTGACATATGGGTTAATCTCCAGCTGGGAGAGTTTCTCAATGATTCCTGAGTGGGGGATTGCATCAAAAGCCTTGGCTAAATCAAGATATGTGGTATGTACTGCTTTGCCTTCATCCAGGGCTTCAGTGACATTCTCAAAGAAGTCCACCAAGTTTGATAAGCAAGATCTACACTTGACAAAACCAAACTGGGTCGGTCAAGAGTTTGAAGGTTGCCTCTGTTCTTGTTGATAAGGTCCATGATAAATCTTTCCATGGCCTTGCAGATGAGCCTGGTTAGGTTTATGGGTCGATATGTTTCCTTGGTCAGTTGATGGAACCCCTTTGAGCAAGGGGATTACTGTTGCTGTTCTCCACTCTGCCAGAACAAAGCCAGTGCTCAGGCGATGTTTAAAAAGAGAGTCAAGTGGTTCCACTAGGTCTTATTTTAGATTGTTTAGTACGCAACCTGGGATGTTATCTTGACCATAGAGGCAGTGTTTTTGGCCTTGGAGAGTGCTTGTATGACCTGCTCTTTGATGATACTCAGTAGAGGACTGGTGTCAGGAATGCTTTGGGGCATGGCTTGTGGGGACAAGGGGGGTGAAGTTATTGCCAAATCTGTCAGCTAGCAGGCTGTCAACTTCCTCAGTTTTAATCATCCATTCTAAGTTCAGCACACAGCTGAACATTCACTTTTAGGTTTTGGACATAGCTAAAGAATGCCTTATGGTTGTTTTTAGCTAGGGATGCTAATTTAGTCTCGTAACTAGCCTTAGAGGACTTTACAAGATATCTGATTTGCTTGTTCAAGCTGTGGAGGGTATTCTTCCTCTGTTGAGTAAGATCCCTCTTGTTCTTAGATATCAATTTCTTTCTTTTGCTATATAACTTATTTATACTTGCAGTCCAACAGGGTGGCTTGTTTTTTCGGGAAGACCTAGTTTTAGTCCTGTCAGGTACAGCGGAGTAAATACATTTGTTTTAAGTGGCTATATAGGGCATTTCTGTACGTTTCTGCACAGGAGTCACTGTTGGCTGTGTTAGCAGGGGCACTGAAAGTTTTTATACCATCGCTTAGTAGGCTATAGTTTGCTTTGGAGAAATCTTTCAGGTTTTGTTTCTTTGGGGGTGTCAGGTCTGATCTTTACCTCAAATGAGACTGATTTATGGTCTGACCTTACCAAGGAGGGCAACACACAGGGAGTAGTGCAGTGACCCCACCACCATATTGGTGAGCACTAGGCCTTGGACATTTGAGCCCATTGTGGGGGTGCAGGCTAACTGTTCCAGAACATCTGAATTAACAATATCCAGGAACCTCAGAGTGATTGTGTTTGTACTCATGTTAAGTCCCCCAGTCAATGGAAGGAAAGCTGAAATCTTCCATTGACTATGACCAAGGTGTTTGGCTGTATACTGAGCGACTCTTACAAATCCATGTAGGTGGTGTACTTCCCTGGTTTACAGTGGGGAACCTGTAGCTAGCAATGATGTGGTAGGGTATTTTGCCTATAGCTATTTGGACCTGGAGTAGCTCAACAGAGTCATACTGTTTTACCAGTCTCTAGGTGTATTTGGATTTAATAAAGATGGATACACCTCCACCTTTGGTTCTTTCACCAAGGTCTGAATGTGTGAAAGGCATTGTAGCCTTGCACAGCTGAAGTGCTCTTTGCGGCCTTGAATCAAGTCTCAGTGACTGCGCAGATGTCAGCATTGTCCAAGGTGAGGAGTGTTTCCAGGGAATCAGTTTACTGTTTAGACTGCTAGCATTAAGCAACATGACCTTGAGCTGTCTGTAGTGGATTTCTTTACATCAGAAGTTTTGTTGTTTTGACATTGCCTAAAAAAGGGACTATGAGCGAGGCAAGTGTCTTTGCCAGTATCCAAAAGCCTTGAGGAGACAGGTGAAGGCCACCTCTGGCAAAGCAGTGTGGTCTGTTGATCATGTCTTTCCAGGCTTATAGGTAGTGTCTCCCTCTGGAGTGACACCAGAAGCTAAGCCAATTAATGAAATCAATCATTTTTGTCTGTATTTTGGCATCATCCTAGGTGACGGTAGAATGCTGCTAGAGCTAGGGACATACCTACCTGGGACACACAATCTGAGAGTTCAGTTATGTCTCTTTTCATATAGGTAATGTAAGATGCCTGGATTTGAGTTCAAGTATATAAAAAACAGGCTAGATTCTAGTCTATATTTACTAAGCAATATTTCAGTGCAAAATTAAGTAGAGGTAATAAGCAGGCACAAACAGCAAAAACAGTCAAAAAGGCAGAAATTAATGCAGTAAAATACAGGTGAAAAAGTGCAGATCAAACTCAAAATAAGCTTAATTCCTTGTTCTCATCTTTGGATGGCTTGGATTCATGCAGATAAACTGTAGATCAAACTCAAAATAATGCTCTCTCTAAGGCCAAAAACAATGCATCTTTGGGCTCAGACAATATCCCAGGATTCCTTCTAAACAGCATGCAACATGATCTAGCAGGTCCTCTGGAATTACTATTTAACTGCAGCCTCCAAGCAGGCTTCATGCCTCATGAATGGAGAACAGCAACAGTCATTCCTCTGTACAAAGGTAGGCCATCTACAGACCCTGGAAACAAGTCTCACTAATCTCTTGTGCAAAGCCATGGAAATAATTATCATGGAAATGATCAATAATGATAAAAAACCCCAAACACTGAACCCAACCCAAATTGGTTTCGTTAAGGACAGGTCATGCTTATTCAACCTGCTGGACTTCTTTGAGATGGTCACCAAAGCAATGGAAGAGGGTAAAATGGTTCACACTGCCTACCTTGACCTGACCAAGGCATTCGACACAATACTCCACTTGGGTATTGCTGACAAACTCAAGATGTGGCTAGCCAACTGGCTCACAGACCGGACCTAGGAAATTAGAACTGCGGAGTTCACCTCTACAAAGAGGCCAGTCACAAGTGAAGTCCCTTAGGGATCATTCCTGGGATTGCCCATTTTTGGCATTTACTTCTCTGAAATCATGACCAGTGTCAATGGCCTCTGGTTGACTACATTTGCTGATGATTTCAAATTAGGAGCTGTCATTGAATCCCACACCAAGACAAATGTTTTCCAGGAAGGGCTGACACAGCCATACAACAGGTGTCAGAGCCATGGACTAAAATTAAATGCCAAGAAATGTATAACAGTATCCTTCGGGAAGTCATCCATCCCTGGTAACTATCATATTTACAACACACCACTTAGAGTTAGCCCAGTTAGTCAGAGACTTATGGGCACACATACACAGTAATCTAGCCTTTGACCATCATGTGTCTACTGTAGTGAGGAAATCATTCTATGCTGCGCAACACATAAACAAAGGTATGACATCTAGGTCCAAAAAAGTTGCTGTTTCACTGTACTCTGCATTCATCAGACCTATCATTGAGTACAATGCCCCCTTTGGTATGTACCTAACCAGGCATATCCAACAACTGGAACATCCACAGAGGTTCCTCACTACAAGAATACAGGGCATAAGTAAAATGTCCTGTGCAGACCGCCTCAAGGTCCTATCCCTGTTTTCTGTCTCCTATAGGCTAATGAAGGGACATCTATACCTGGCATACAGGGCATTGTCAGACCCCACTCTGATGGACCTTCTGCATATCTGCAAAACAAACAGCACCGGAATTACCCATTCTAAATACTTTAACCTTGCCTGTGAAATAAATAGGACCTGCTGGAGAGATAGGTATGTATCCAAGATACTACCTCATCTCTAGAACAGGCTCCCCATCCATGTGAAGCAGAGTTCCTCCTTAACCAAATTCAAGTGTAACTTGGACAACTGGATTTGGAACAGGAAGTTCATCCCTGGTTTGGCATCTATGTCTCTAATGGACACAGGCAGCCTGCAAATGGTTCATCTCCCAGGACCCCGTTTGCAAATGTTTAGTCTCCTAAGCCCCTGCTTACACTTATTAAGGGTAACAGAACTTATCAGATATTTGGGATGCATGGCTAGGCTTAAAAAGACCCTTGTGTTCATTAGCCTAATAAACACCTATGAACATGCAAAATTCACTTAAGAGAGTGATTAAGGCAGAAATAAATTCTAGACTCTAGAGCTGTATGTCAGACATATTCAACAAGTCACTGTACCCATGTGAGGACACACAGATACATGGGCTCTGTTTCTCTATGACCAATCAATGCATCAAGGAAACATGAACATTAGGCACACCTGTAAGCATAACAGTGGGAATTGTGGGCAAGGACATAGGGATTCTGTTCCTGCCTGCTGGAAGACAAAGTGTGGTTAAATTGCTACAGTAATTTTTTAACCATCTTTACTAAATTACATTTTAAGCAGCAAAATGAGTTCATACACATTAACAGCAAAGAAAACAAGCTGTAATAACACTTTGTATTATCATCCTTCACTATACATGTTTTCTTTCTAACAATTTTCATTCACTTCAACGATATAAAATTGTGCCTTTATTGTTCCCACAAATTCCATGTATTTTGATGAAATTTGCTCCTTTACTTTTCTGAAGACCTCACCCTGAATCATTTTATCTCCTTTACAATATGTATAACTTTCATTATAACTCATGTAGGTTTTTTTGTTCTCTAGTAAATGCTTTTTTGGCAGTCAATACCATTAAACTTAGTGAGACTTTCACTATGTTCAGGCAATTCAGACCCTATATTCCAGTCCAGAAGAATCATCTTCTCAGTTACTACCATTTGTTCCCATAACATTTCTGTCAAAATACTTTGTAGCGGATTTTTAAAAATCTGCAAACTTGTTACAATCCCTGAACAACATGTTCACAATATTGTCTCTTCTATATCACATCTCTAACATTTGCTACTTACCTGAGGAAAAATTATTTTATATTTACTTGGGGGTACATAAAATACATAAGAAAACACTTCCAAACAAAAATCCTCAACTTTCTGGACTTTGTTAAATACTTGGGAACCCAACAGCTTTCTTTACATTGTTCCTTTGTCATTTGTTCATTTATCTTTCTATTTCCCTTTTGCAATCTTTTCTGCCCTCCTCTGATTGCTTCTTAAAGTTATCATACAATATTTCATACCCTCTGCTAAATATCCCTTTTCTAACAACATCTTCTATTCTAAACTGAATTAAAAACTCTACCAGAGATGGTCTTTCACTTAGCACTCTACTATCCTTTTCTGTTTGCCTATACTCTATCAGCCCCTAACTCGGAAGGCAATTTGCACCCTGCGGTCCAAATGCCAGCTTAGACTCATCCCCTTTTATTACATTTTCCTCCTGAGTTACCTCCTCCTGATACATCAGTTCCTTTGCTAATTTCCTCCAGTAAAGTCTAGTCCTCTCTCACCTATTTGCTATACTCTTTCTTGGAGAAATCTCTATTGATAAAATATCCTTTCTCCATCCCCACTCTAGTTTAATTATTAGAATACATTTTACTACTTTATGACTATAAAGTTCTGACTACTACCCTTAAGGGCTTGCGTCCAAAGTCTACTCTATCTAATGAATTCCCTGTTCCATCATCATCCTTTACCACACTGATTTATAACATTCTGCCGGAGTTATGTATTTGAGTCTTAAACATAGCTTTAAAGTTCTTCTTCAAATCAAGTAACCCTAAACCACCTTGTTTTATGGGGAGAATTAACTAACACACTTAACTCTTGTCGTACCCCCCCCCCCCCCCATGAATTCCCTAAAACTCTTTCATAACTGACATCCACAGCTACTCCTCTGGTTGATACAAATATACCTAACTGACTTCTACACAAGACTAAAACAGTTTTACTACTTGTGTCTTACTACCCATAATCATAACCAAAAGCATAAATTTAGCATAGTCTTCTGTTTACTTTCTTCCCACATATCCTTGGTTGCCATAAAAGAATCCTGTTTAATCCACACATCTAAATACTCTATTTTATCTGCACTAGTATGGATATTACTAAACTGATTCATGCTATCTACTATCGACCTATTAGCCTGACGAGCCTGGTCTGCAAGGCCATGGAATGTATCATCATGGAACTCATAAACAAAGACATTGGTAACCTCCAAACTCTGAATCCCACCCAGTTCGGGTTTGTGAAAGGCAGATCATGCCTCCTAAACCTGATCGACTTCTTTGAGGCAGTCACCAAAGCCGTAGATGAGGGTAAGATGGTTCACACAGCCTATCTTGACCTCGCCAAGGCTTTCAACACCATCCCCCATTCTGAAATTATAGCTAAATTCATTAAATTAGGTATAAATCCCTACGTCACAAGATGGGTTGCCAACTGGCTCACTGACAGAACCGACATTGTAAAAGTTGCAGACTCCAAATCTGACCTCAAAGCAGTGACAAGTGGAGTACCACAGGGTTCCGTCTTGGGACCTCTCCTGTTTGGTATCTACTTCTCTGAAGTACAGGCTAACACAGAAGGCCTCTGGCTAACGAAGTCTGCAGATGACTGCAAATTAGAAACCATAGTCAAGTCCCCAAATGATATGGAAATCCTACAGAAGGACCTCGCTGAGACAGATGCCTGGTGTCAGAGCCATGGCCTCAAGCTCAATGGGAAAAAGTGCAGTGTCATCCCTTTTGCTAAAAACTCTGTACCCATGAACTACCACATAGGCAGCAATCTACTTAACACCGAATGTGTGATAAGAGACCTTGGGACCCAGGTGGACAGTAGTCTCTCCTTTGATAGTCACTTCACCACAGTAGTCAGGAAGTCCTTCTACATGGCACACCTCATCATAAAAGGATCATCCAGGAAAAAAGAGGTCATTGTTCCCCTTTACTCAACACTCATTAGACCCATTATAGATTACAACGCCCCTTTTGGAATGTACCTCACAAGACATCTGCAGCAGCTGGAAAGGCCACAGAAGTACCTCACAAAGAGGATTACTGACCTTAAACAAATGCCCTACACTGACCATCTCAAAAAACTCCAGCTTTACTCCGTAGCATATCACCTACTCCGAGGTGATCTCTGCATAACATATAATGCTATATCAAACCCACAGCTGTTGGACATGTTACACCTAAAGAAATTCCAATCCCTCCGAGTTACACGCTCTAGGGGCCTAAACCTTGTCACCATAATAAACAGGACATGCTGGATGGATAGAATCCTCTCCCAGAGACTTCCTATACTCTGGAACAGGCTACCCATCTATGTCAAGCAAAGTTCTTCATTAGCACTCTAAAAGAAAAATCTTGAGTGTACGGGAAATAGGAAATACACCCCGGGGATCACTTCTGTGTCTCTGCTCGAGAGTGGCACAGGAAAATAACTTTCTTGGGTGGCGTAAGCCAGGGAACCTTGTTGGCTAGACTTACATAGGCCCTTGGGCCGATGGCCTAGTGCCTAGCTATGAACCTATACATTGATGCATTGTTTACCTATATAGCTTTAGCTATTGTTTTACCTTCATTTATTTTCTATCCAAAACAAGACATTAAACTGTTTCAAAATGTCCCATGACACTGAAATGTCCTTTTATGGATTTTTTAAGTACAAAATATCATCTGCAAATAAACCTAACTTTTAACTTAAAAGCTGACATCCCTGCCTGATTCCTCTATTCAAACTTTTCAAACATAGCTTGTCAGAGAGGACGCTTACCACCTTATTTTGTGCCTATGACCTTTGATATACCCTCTTACTAACTCTATTATTCTGTTATGGAAAATGAATGCTACTTAAAATCCTAGCTGCCTTTCTCAAATGTTTTCTCTGCATTAAGACTCACAAACAATAACTGTTTTTTCTTAGATTCACTTCCCTCTCGATCACCACTGATCTACTAATTTTGCTAAATGCTTGCCTCACATCCACAAATCCACACTATCAATTTTAGTAACATTGTTGCCAATCCCTTAGGAAATATGGACAAATATTTTATAGAAAGAAGTTATGTACTCACCATAATGTTCCATCCTTGTTGTCCATTTTCAATCTTCCTCAATTAATGGGTTTGGATCCAATGTGAAAGCTTGTGGCAGCCCAACACTCTAGACCTTCTCACTTACCCATAATGCTCCATTCCCAAGTACCTCAGATCTTGTTTGCTGATTTACTAGAAAGGAAATATGTTTAGACAAACAGGAAGAAGACTATACATCTGGAGCTCAATATGAAGGACAATAATGTCCATAAACCACTTATTCTTCCAGGAGTTTATTAAGGATGGGGTTGGTGGGTAGGGAGTTGAGGAAGAATGAAAATGGACAACACAGATGGAACATTATGGTGAGTGCATAACTTCTTTAACGTCTTTATCTGAGATTGTCAATTTTTATAAGTCCCCAGCTACCCAAGATCCTGAGTGGACTTGAGGAAGGATATTCCTGAGCACAGCTGAACCAAATGATGCTCTACCTCTGGAGACCAAAACCAATTTGTAATGAGTAACAAAGGTATGGAGAGTGGCCCAAGCTGCTGCAGCACAGATATCATCCATAAATATTCTAGAATGAAAAACTGAGGAAGTTGCCATGGATCTAGTTGAATGGTTTTGTTAAGGTAATGCTCAATTTATTATAAATAAATGAAACACAATCAGGCATTTGGCTAAAGTTATTTTTGGCAAGTAGCTTTCCCAATTTTACTTCTGTAAATGAGACAAACAACTGGTCAGATTTTTCTGATGTCTTTTTCTACTTAGGTAAAAACATAATTGTCTGTGAACATCCAATAAATGTACAAGGGTAAGGTGGTTCACACAGCCTATCTTGACCTCACCAAGGCTTTCGACACCATTCCCCATTCTGGAATTATAGCTAAACTCACTAAACTAGGTATAAATCCCTATGTCACAAGATGAGTTGCCAATTGGCTCACTGACAGAACCCACACTGTAAAAGTTGCAGACTCCAAACCAGTGACAAGTGGAGTACCACAGGGTTCAGTCCTGGGACCTCTCTTGTTTGGTATCTACTTCTCTGAAGTACAGGCTAACAAAGAAGGCCTTTGGCTAATGCAGTTCGCAGATGACTGCAAACTAGGAGCCACAGTTGAGACCCCAAATGATGTGGACATCCTACAGAAGGGCTTCACTGAGACAAATGCCTGGTGTCAGAGCCATGGCCTCAAGTTCAATGCCAAAAAGTGCATTGTCATCCCCCTTGGTAAAAACTCTGTAACCATGAACTACTACATAGGCGGCAGTCTACTTAATGCTGAGTGTGTGATAAGAGACCTGGGGACCCAAGTGGACAGTAGTCTCTCCTTTGATAATCACATTGCCACAGTAGTCAGGAAATCCTTCTACGTGGCACACCTCATCACAAAAGGGTTCTCCTCTAGGAAAAAGAGGTCATTGTTCCCCTCTACCGACACTCAATAGACCCATTATAGAGTACAACACCCCTTTTGGAATGTACCTGACAAGACATCTGCAGCAGCTAGAAAGGTCACAGAAGTACCTCAAAAAGAGGATTACTGGCCTCAAACAGATGACCTACACTGACCATCTCAAAAACCTCCAGCTTTACTCCATAGCATATTGCCTACTCCGATGTGATCTCTGCCTAACATATAAAGCTATGCCAAACCCAGAGCTGTTGGACATGCTACACCTAAAGAAATCCCAATCCATCCAAGCTACATGCTCTAGGGACCTAACCCTTGTCACCACAATAAACAGGACATGCTGGAGGGATAGATTCCTGTCCCAGAGACTTCCCATACTCTGGAACAAGCTACCCATCTATGTCAAGCAAAGTTCCTCATTAGCACTCTTCAAGAAAAATCTTGATAAGTGAATGGGAAATAGGAAATACACCCCGGGAATCACTTCGGTGGCTCTGCTCGACAGGGGCACAGGAAAATAACTTTCTTGGGTGGCACAGGCCAGGGAACCTTGTTGACTAGGCTTACTTAGGCCCTTGGGCCGATAGCTTAGTACCTACCTATGAACCTATGTATTCATCCTCGTTAGGAAATTTAGGAAAGAATACTGGCAAATTAATGAAATAATTGATATTATATTCTGACACCACCTTAGGAAGAAAGGCTGTGTTAGTTTGTAAAGTAACTCTATCTTTGTGAAACATCAAGTATGGAGGTTTTGAGGATAATGCTTAAATCTCAGAAATTCATCTGGCAGAAATAATGGCTACCAGAAAAATTGTCTTCCAAGAAAAAAATTTAAGGTCACAGTTAGCTGCTGGTTTGAATGGGAAGAGCTTGCTGTACCAGATTCAGGTCCCATGGAGGAGTAGGGTCTTTAAAAGGAGGTCTTAGAAGAAGAGTGCCTCGCAAAAATGATTTGCAGAGCTTATGAGAAGCAACTGAGAGATCCTCAAATCCAACTTGAAATTCGATATAGCTGCTAACTGAACCTTAACTGTTGAGGAACTAGCTCCTTCTTTAAAAAGTATAGCCAAAAATTCCAGGATATTATGTATGGGAGCTGAAAAAGCATCAAAATTATTTTGGTAAGTCCAGTAAACAAACATTTTCTACTTATTGGAGTAGAGCTTTCATGTAGACGGTTTATGGAAAGATAAAAGTATACACATAAAAGTATATGTCAGACAGGTGAAGAGAGTACAGGTTGTTTGGCTATTAATGTAATTGGAGGAGCCAGGCCATCAGCCTGAGGTTTGATAAGTCTGGATGAATCATGCCTGTTGAATTAGACAGGAGGGTCTGGAGTCGGATCCACAATCCAAGGTTGGTGAAGTAAGTGAGGTCAAAGGATGCGGAACCAAATCTTTCAAGGCCAGTAAGGTGCAATGAGTGTGTTTAAAAGGAGGTCTTAAAAAAAGAGTGCCTCACAAAAAAGGCTTTGCAGATGTTATGAGAAGCAAAACAGGAACCATCAAATACACTTTGAAAATCCAATATTGCTACTAAATGACCCTTAACTGTAGAAAAACTAGCTCCTTCTTTAACAAGTAGGGACAACTATTCAAGGATGTTGTGTACTTGAGCCGAAAAAGGATCAACATTATTTTGATGTGCCCAGTAAACAAACCTTTTCATTTAGTGGAATACAGCCTATGTGTAGAAGGTTTATGGGAAGATAAAAGTATATGGCGGACTGAGGAAGACAGCATAGGCTGTCTGGCTTCTAAAAGAATTGGAGAAGTCAGGCCATCAGCCTCAGGTCTGATATGTCTGGATGGAACATGCCTGTCGGGTGAGACAGAAGGTCTGGAGTTGGATCCAGAACCCAAGGTTGGTGAAGTAAGTGAGGCCAGAGGAAGGGGATCCAAAAATGTTGAGGCCAGTAAGGTGCAAGAGGATGACTTTGTTCTTCAACATGGCAGCTTTCCGTAGGAATTTTGGAATTAGTGGGATTAGTGGATAGGCATATAATAGACTGGGAGGCCAATTGCGAAGGACAGCATCCCTCAGTGATTCCCCCTGTGGGGAGATTAGGGCAAAGTAGCTGCTGCATTTGTTGTTTAGGGGAGATGCAAAAAGATTGCAGCAAGGCAGGTTCTACTGATGGAAAATTATTTCCGCTATGTTCTTGTTGAGAGACCACTCGTGAGGTTGAAGACTGCACCTGCACAGCTTGTCTGCTGTCATGTTGGAGAGTAGACTGTGAGAAAGTGGTTGGATGAGATCATTCATTGCCAAACTCTGAGCACTTCTGGACACAAGGGATAAGATTTGTTCCTCCTTGTTTGTTGATGTAAAAAACGACTGAATATTGTCCATTTGAATCACAATCATTCCTAAAGGGAGATCATTCTGAAGGGCCTGCAACACTAAAAGCACTGCTCTCTTCTCTAGGACACTGATATGCAAGTTGGCCTCTTCGGGGGACCAAGTGCTTTGGACTATTTTCACCAGAAAATGCCGCCACCCACCCCAACTGGGAAGCATCCACAGTCACTATGGTCTTGGGCTGAGGGGGAATGAATGGACAGCCTTGTAGAACCTGGTCCTGTTGAATCCACCATTCGAGATCCGTTTTGCGTGTGTGGATGATTTGTACTGGGGTTGACATGGGTTGGTAAAGTATTGACCACTGTGTTGCCAGCATCCAGTGAAGGATCCTCATATAAAATCTGGCTAAAGGTACTAGGGCTATAGCCACTGACAGTGATCCTAGAACTTGAAGGACCAAGTGAGCTGAAATCCTGGTACTGCAGATTATTTTTCTGACTTGTGACCTTACAGTCTGAATCCTTAAAAGAAATAGTGAGGCTATCATTGACTTTGTGTTGAACACATCTCATAGAAACTCAAAATTCTAGGTTGGTTCTCATTGAGACTTCTTGTAGTTTATGGTTATCCCCAGATGAGAACATGTCTGGACAACCTGATCTCTTGCCCTTGTTAAATGATGCCTGGTCAGGGCAGTAATGAGCCAGTCATCTAGATATGGAAATACCCAGAAACTTTGCAGGCTCAAGTCACCTGCTACTACTGTCATACATTTGGTAAACACCCTGGGGGCTGCAGTGAAACCAAAGGGCAGAACTCTGAACTGGTAATGACTGGCTCCCAGCCAGAAGCATAAATACCTTCTGGATCACCTGTTCATCTTTATGTGATAGTAGACATCCTGAAGGTCTATCGAGCACATTTAGTCATCCTTGCCCAGAAAAGGGAGAATGAACTGAACCAAGACCATCCGGAACTTGGTGCATCAAACTGACTTCTTCAAATTGCTGAGATTCAAAATTGTTCCTCAGTCCCCTGTTTTCTTTGGCACTAAAAACAATTTGGTGGCACCTCTTGGATGACTTTTTTTTTTTTCTAGCAGCTTTTATACCTGAAATGCAACTTGTTAACACTGACTGGGTGGAATATCATGGATTTTTCTTGAAACTGGAGGAGGAAGGGAAATGGTATTATATAACCTCTGGAAATAATCTTTTGCCCCCAAGTATCTGCTGTTACTTCTAGCCAGGTTCTCTGGTACAGGGATAGTGGATCCCTGATTGCCCTCCCTCCTTTCAGGAACGCTGGAAGGGTCTGTCAAGGAATGAATCTCTGGACCTCTGGTTTTGCATACCACCTGACAACCTCTGCTGCAGGGGTGGCATATACCATTAGAGTTCCTCCCACTAACCCTGGGGGAACTTCCTCTACATGTGTCCTGGAAAGGTCCCTGGGACTTTTTGAACCACATCTTTCGACTACCTCATTGATCTCTAGAAATGGATCTTTGAGGTGTTGAAAAATGTACACCCTCTGCAGACAGGGTCTTCCCATCCTTCTCACATCTGGATAATTAATCTTTTACTTTCCGGCCAAACAAAGACGTGCTGTCAAAAAGTGCACTGATGAATGAAGACTTGAAGGGCTCTGCATAATCACATAAGCACATCCAGGCATGCCTCCTGATGGAAATGCCTGAACCAGTTGCACTTGAGGTTCCTTCGGCTAATGAATTCATGGATGAATTGGAAACAGACTGGAGGGTAACCAGCTGAGAAGTGACAGATGATTGTACTTTCTCAGAAATGGATCCTGAGAAGGTATTTGAAAGCTCCTTAATCATTTGAGACATCTTAAAGAGGTGATCGTGGGGATCCTTCATCCTCATCCTCATCAAAGTCTGTATATCTTCAGTGATAGACTCCTCTGGGGAGTCCAAGTGGTTCCTTTTGCATGTCTTCTTCTTAGGGACCTCCTCAGTGGGATGCTCTGGGGAGGTATCAGAAGAAGTTGGGATTCCCTGTTGGGAAGCCTGGGGTTTCAGTACTGGCTGTCCCTGGGGAAAAGAGGGTTGAGACTCTGACTGCAGAGAGACATCAAGGCTGTAGACTGAGGATTCGAGGGGAGAGGAACCATTTGTGTAGCTGAGACAGAGAATGCTCTCTCCATAGTCTCAAAGGCAGACCTACCCAGAGAGGGTGAGGACATCGGATCCAAAAAGGCAAGCTTCTGGACTGTTATTCCTCCCTGCTCCATGGACAATCCTCCCAAGGCAGAAGACAGAGCCAAACTAACCTGTGCTGAGGCTCCAAGGAACAGAGATGGCTCTGACAACTTTGGAGTCGAGTCCAACACCTCAGATCTGATATGGAAGTGTTGGCTCCAAAAGCCCTCCAGATCTGACTGAAATGAAGTGCTCAGAGTGAACTTCAGATCTGAGGATAAAAGTATCCTTGGATCCAAGTCAGATGGAGCTGGATGGCTTGGATCCAAGTACCCTAAGAAGGTGGAATGAGTCAGAGGAGGAACTGGAAGAGGAGGTGTGACAGAAGATCAGAAGTCCTGACCCGAAGGGGTAGGAGCTGAAGGGACACCCATCAGAGTCTGCACCAAGAGACTTCTCACCACTCTCTTCACATTTTCTTCTGTTAAACTCCTGGAAGAGAGAGTGGAAAATCCAGAAGGAGATCTAGGTTTCTCCATAAAGGGAGAGGGAACCCTGGAGGGAAGTGGATCTACTGAAGGGGAGTATCTAGTCCTTGGAAGGTAAACAATACTGGACAGAATAGCTGGATCAGTTGGCTTATTCATCGGACCCAAAGAAGCCTGATCTGGGTGGATTGTTACTCTGCACAACCTCTGCAGTGAATGCAGAAACCATTTTCTGCATTCTTTGTTTGTTGTGTTGCTGACATGGACAAGAAGTCATTGGCTTGTTATATTTACTTCAGTATCTGTCTTTGATGAGGGGAGGATGAGAAGTAACAGTAATAACCATCAGTTTAGAGGCCATGGCTGAGGACTCTGGTTTCAATTTAATTATCTCCTGGTAAGTGGACTGATTCTATGGATCATTTTTAGCCATGACCTAAGCACAGTGTTCATAAAACTTTACACAAGGAATTATGCGTAGCAAGGCAAATTAAAAGAAATTCCTCATTTAAACAGCACATGCACACACAAGACATTATGTTAAAAAATAACACACAAATAATTATACCTAGGTACAACTGAAAGTATACAGTCCTAGTTGCCCAATCAGAATTGACATAATCTTGAAGGGAGGATATGTAATGTACTGGACATAATTTGGAGTGTAGTCTAGTAAGAAAGTATTACAGTTTTTGCTCTGATTTGTTTTATCATTACTGTGAAGTTAAAAACATTTTCAGCACTGAAACAGATGTTTACACACAAGCTCAGCTCAGAAAACATCTAGCATGCTCTACTAATGATATAGCTAGGTCAACACACACACACATATAAGTATATATATATATATATATATATATATATATATATATATATATATATATATATATATATATATATATATATATATATATATATATATATATATATATATATACACACACACACACAATATTTACAGAAATGGAATATGCTCACTGTTTGCGTTTATTTTTAGTTCAAGGAAGTCTACAGATGACTACATTACTTGGAAAATGAAGCATAATTATGTAACTTATTAAAAGCTCATAGGGAGTCTACGAGCCCTGGAACAAAGCTAGCTTGGGTTTGTTAAAGGCAGATCCTGCTTCCTGAACCTGGTGGGCTTCTTTGAATGTGCCACTGATGCATTAGACTCTGGAAGATTGTTTCACATGACCTATCTGGTCACCTACTGGATCGCAAACTGGCTAACTGACAGAATCCAATCTATTAGTGTGGGAGGCGCACTCTCTTTGAAAACAGTAGTTACCAGGAGTGTCCCCCAGTGGTTTGTCCTAATGTCACTTCTCTTTGCTATTTACTGTTCTGATATTAAGGCTGATGTCAAAGAAGTCCTGTGGCTGATCAAACTCTGAGTTTTCATTAGTTCTTCATTCGATTTCCAAATTTTTCAGGAGGGACTAACATGCACCAATAAGTGGTGCCTGGACCACAGCCTAAAATTAAATATTAATAAATGCAGTACAGTGTCCTTAGGTAAAATGGGGCACCATTGTACCTACCACACAGGTGACACCCCTTTAAAAGTTGACTCAGCCATTAGGGACCTGGGCATGTTCACTGATAATGAACTATCCTTTGATCATTATGTATCCACTGTTGTTAGGAAATCCTTTTACCTTGCCAGACTAATCGTTGAGGTATATCTTCCAGATTTAAGGATGTTATCACTCCTTTCTACTTCCCTCATCAGGGCAATAATACAGCATAATGGATACTTTGGTATGCACCTTCTTAAGCAAGTAAACCTACTTGAGAGGCCGCTGTATTTCCTTACTAAGATAATTAAAGACATAACCTGCTCGAGTTTCCCAGACTGCCTTAAATCATTCTTTCTCCCTTTTCTGTTTCCTACAGACTGTTAATAGGTTTACTCTATATAGCCTATAAAACTCTGAAGGATACAGTCTTTTGCCACCTCCTGTATGTTCATAAAACTATTTATACTCTTAACACCACCTCAAGAGATCTTAACTTCCACCAAAACATAAGTAGGACCTCCTGAAGAAATAGTTACATATGACAGAGAATGTCTCTTTTATGGAACAGACTTCATTTCGATGTAAAGCATAGTAGCTCCCTGAACATGGATGAATGGATGGGCAATTGTAAATGCATTCCAGGACAGACCCCTCAAGCTTTCACTGAAAGGGGTTGAAACTAGGTATAAATTAGTCATGTCAATGGGTACTAATGAATCTATGAACTTATGAGATTAGAGGAAGAATGAAAGGCTATTCTTACTCAATATACAAGCAGGTGTGGCTAAAATAGTGCTCTAGGTGTTTCTTAAGCTGTTTTTTGAAGACAACAGAGTTTAAGATAGCTCTTAATTCTGATGGAAGATGGTACCTGGTAACAGAAACAAGTCTGGAGAAATTTTCTCTCCTGTGGTTTTAATGTATGGTGGGTATTCAAGGGTCCACCACTTGAGGGTTTCAATTAACCCTCTAGCTTATATCAATCCTGATCAATAGTTCATGCACAGGTGATATTTCTTCTCATACTGTTTTTATCAAATTTAAATCCACCAATTTTATTAACAAGAATATGTGAAATAGTAGTTATTTGTTTATTTGCCATTTGTTTACTGGGAAAGTCAGACTGGGCCAAAAAGAGCTCATTTTCAATGGAGGGCCAGGGAAAAGAGCTCCACATTACAAAATATAAATACAGAATAAACAAAACATAAAGTACAAAAATAATTATTACAGTTATCATAAAACTTGTAAGAGGAAGGAAAAAGAAGTTATGTACTCACCATAACGTTCCATCTGAGTAGATACTTCATTTGTCTGCAACCTGTGGGTCGGAGTCCATCTCTGATCCAACCGCAGCTTTTCAAGCTCCAAGATCCTACCCATAATCCCTTACTACCAACCACATTACCTCAGATCGGTTAGTCTGCCCTATAGGCTAAAGATGGAGAAAAAATCTCCAAAGGAACAATACCTTACCGAGGTTCGGGATGCAGACAAATGAAGTATCTAGTTACTTCATTTGATCTGCAACCTGTGGGACAGAGTCCCCAGCGCACCACGGAGCCAAAGGAAGCCCTACTTCTGGAGATCATGTCCAGCTTGTAATGAGAAATGGACCAAGTAGCTGCTGAACAGATATCGCCTACTGGAACTCTAGACCAAAAGCTGTTGAGGTAGCCACAGATCTAGTAGAATGTGCCCGAACGACAACCGGAGCTGGCTTCCCAGCTGAAATGTATGCTTGTCTGATACATTGAGAAATCTAATTTGCTACTGTCACCTTAGAAATTGGTTTGCCCATGGCTGATTTAGCATAAGAAACAAACAACTGGTCTGACTTGGAAATCTTTAGTCCTATGCAAGTAAATAGGAAAGAAAACAGGGAGGTTAATAGATTGATTAATGTTAGTCTCTGTGGCTACCTTAGGCAGAAAAGAAGGATTAGTCCTGAGGGCCACCATATCTTTGTGAAAATAAGGTATGGATACTTAATGCACAAAGCTTGCAACTCTGATACCCCTTGGCTGAGGTAATAGCAACCAAGTTTTCCAAGATAAGAATTTTAAAGGCACTGGTGGTCCTGTTAGTGCTTGTAAGACCAAGGTAAGATCCCATGGAGGCATAGCCGGCTTAATGGGAGGCTTCAAGAGAAACACGCCTTTAAGGAAGGCTTTGCATATCTTTGCTGACGCCAAAGAATTTACGCCATCCCCCACATGGTAATGAGAGATGGCTGCAAGATGGACTTTAATGGTGGACGCACTAGCTCCTTGCTTAAAAAGGAGGGATAGGAAGTCCAGGATAGTGGGAATAGGAACCGTAAAGGGATCTAATTCCTTATCCTCTGCCCAGATGGAAAAACATTTCCATTTACTGTTGTAGAGCTTTCTGGTGGATGGCTTATGAGCTGCCACCAGAATGGCCTTAACCGGGGACGAGATACTGGGAGTCCTAGCCATTAATGGAACTGGATCAACCAGGTCGTGAGCCTGAGGTTGACCAGGTTCGGAGTGTGGCATCTCGAGATTAGGTCTGGTCTGGGATCCAGAATCCATGGGGCCACACTGTGAGACTGCAGAAAGGGGAACCAGACTTGTCGAGGCCAGAATGGGGCAATGAGAATCACTCTGCTTCCCAACCAACAGGCTTTCTGGATGAATTTCATCATCAGAGGAAGAGGAGGATATCTGGGGAACTATCGCAAAGTAATCGCTGCATTTTGAGTTTAGGGAGGTTGACCCCATTTGAGGAATATCTATTCAGGGACCACTTGTAAGGGCTGAGAAATGTTGTCCGCTAATATGTTGGCCACACATGGGTAAGACCTGGTCCCTCCCTGTTTGTTTATGTACCAGACAACGGACATGTTGTCGCAATAGTCCCCAGAGGTAGAAGGTGATGGAGAGCTTGCAACGCCAACAGCACTGCCCTCATCTCTAGGATGTTGATATGCAATGCAGTCTCTAGAGAAGTCCACGTGCCTTGGACGGACTTGCCTGCGTAATGACCCGAGGCAGGAAGCATCCGTGGTCAATGTGGCTTTGAGTTCCTGAGCCTGTAACCACCAAAGTAGGGAGTCCCTGCATGCCCTGCTCAGAGGAATCGGCATGTCCAAGGGGTGGACCGATAGAGACCATTGGACTTGGAGAGTCCATTGCAACCATAGATCCTAATGCCCTCAGGACTAATTCTGCTGGAGGAGCTGGGCTCTGAAGAATGTCCGTGACTTGGCGAGACAAACTGTTTAGCCTGATTGGTGTCAGAACCACTCTGGAGATCCGAGTATCCAACCTGGCCCCTATGAATTCTAGGGCCTGAGTGGGGCACAGGCAGGATTTCTTTAGATTCACTGAAATGCCCAAATGACCAAACAGAGAAGATGCTTGTAAGGGAACACCTGAATGCCCTGGAGTCTCAGGTGGGCTGCAACCACTGCCATGACTTTGGTAAACACTCTGGGGGCTGAGGTTAGGCCAAATGGAAGAACCCTGAACTGATAATGACTGGCTCCTAGGAACCTCCTGGATCTTCTGTCCATTAGTATATGGTATCTTTGAGGTCCAACGAGCACATCCAGTCATTCTCCTGCAGAAGGGGAGAATAGATTGAGGGTGATCATCCGAACTTTTCCTTGGGTATGAGCAGGTTCAGGGACTAAAGGTCTAGAATGGGTCTGAGGGCACCAAGAAGAACCTCTGATCTGGGTTTTCTTAGCAACTCCAAAATTTCTTGAGTATGGACTCCCTTTGATGGGGTGGAACATCGGGGAGATGTTTGGGTTCCTCTGGATATTATCCAGAGCACCCATCGATCGCTTGTAATGGACTCCCAATTTGATAGGTGCCGATAGTCGCCCCCGACTGCCTCCAGAGGGACAGTACATCCACCTTGTCCTCCTCTGCCTCTAGTGTCCGCAGAAGGACGGATTGCTGAGGCCCCTCTGATTCCTAGAGAAGGATCTTTGGGGTTAGAGAGACAGCATCTTCCCATCCTTCGCTTCGGACTAGAGTGTCGCGAACCGATGAGCCAAATAAGGAACCATTGTGTGGCATGCTCAATGAAGGACGCCTTAAAGGGATCCGTGAAGATAGATGTATTTGATATGGACTTAGAGTGGCCATTCGAGTCTCAAAAACCTTTTGTCTGGGACCGACATGGACTCGGAGGCTGCAGCGTATTCTTTAATTAAGTCACGCTGTAGCCTGATAGTGTGCCATGTAGTTCAGCGACCTTATGGCAAAGGTTGCTGAAGCAAACATCTCCAAAGCCCGACTCCTTGTCTGGCGGATGGACCAAGAACTTTCTTGGGCAAGTTCTTTCTTAGTGGCAGCCGCCACCAACATAGCATCAACCAAGAAGGTCTATCAGAGGGAGGGCTGAGGACCTTATCCGGGCATCTAGGGATAGGCTCAAGCCCTGGTGGTAATTAGGTCCACCAAGAGGTCGGCTGGGGACACCCAGGAGGTAGATGGGCCTGCCTCAAAGGCCTCCAGAACACGGACTCGCCCAGGGAGGGCTTTTGGGCAGACCACCCCTAACATTTCCATGATGTCTCCAAATGAGACATCCTCAGGAACCCTCCGTATCCTCCAAATCTGTATCCGTGGTAATGGACTCGGGGAGTCCAGGTGCCTCCTTTTGCACTGGTGTTTAGGCACCTCTTCGAGGGTGGTGTTCCTCCCTAGGAACTAACTGGAGGCTTTGGGCAGGCTGTCCAGATGGACGGACGATCAAAGATAGACCCTGATACAGTGGGGGCATGGGTGGATCCGGGACCTGGATGACCTCGACAGTACCCTCTCCACTACCTCAAAAGCCGAGGGAGATTCATTATCACCAGCCTGAGAAAGCAGCAATCGGATCGTAATGGTGTGCTCCTCCCCAATAAGACACAACCACTCCTTTGGATCCGATGCTCAACCGAGCTTGGATCCGACAAGCTCAAGGTATAGTAAGACACTATCCCTGTCGGATCCCCGGATCCGAAAGAGCCTGGATCCGAAGGTCGGAGAAGGAGCAATTGGAGCAAAAATGGGGGCTGCACTCCCTCCCACATCCCCATCTGCATCTGGGTCTGTAAAAATCTTTGCATCATCCGATCCATATCTGCTTCGGAGATGCTTCTAGTGGACTGCGAAGAGGTAGTCGAAGTAGGCCGGGAAGGCTGCCTGGAAGACCTCGAGGGAGACCTATCCTCCTCCTCTGGCTCCGAAGAAAAGGAAGGAAAACGGAGCCGAGAGGACAAAGATCCAGAGACCCTCTCAGGGGACTTCAATATCTTTTCAGGCGGAGCCGAGGGATGAGACTCGGCCTGCCTTTTAGAAACATGGCCATGTTTTTTTCTCCTGTGGGAAGAAGACCCAGACTCCACAGAGCTAGTACCCGATAAGGGAGGTTGAGTCCCGGTACAGCTAAGTAATCACTGAAGCTACAGGAGTAGCTTGGACCCGGCTGGGAGAGGAAGAAGAAGCTGACTCCTGAGGGAGTTTTCCCGCCAGGATCAGCTTGTTCTTCCTGTCCCTAAGTGCCTGAGGGTTGAAGACAAATCTGGCAGGCCTCCGACAAATGTGCTGCCCCCAGACATAAAACACACTGAGTGTGTGGCCATCAGCTGGGGAGAGCTTGTGGCCACACTCAGTACACTTCGAAAATATAGCCTTAGACTCAGCCATAATTCTCTCACACACACACACCCAAACACTAAGTTTTTAAGTGGGTTAGATAGGGTTTGACGCTAAAACAACACAAATACAATTTAAACTAGGTTTTAAGTATAAGAAAAGGAACAATCTCACCAGGCCAGGAGCTCTTCACTAGGAAGCAACTGTCTTCGATCTGAGGTAATGTGGTTGGTAGTAAGGGATTATGGGTAGGGGAGGAGCATCTTGGAGCTTGAAAGCCGGTTCGATCAGGTCGGATCCGACTACCCACAGGTTGCAGATCAAATGAAGTAACTACTTCAGATATATAGTTCAGTAAAGCAGTTACAGTAAGACATGTGAAAAGCAGGTAATACAATACAGTACATTCTTTTAAGGTAAAAAAGGTATTATAGTACATTTTAATGATGTAGTACAGTCTTAGTGATAGAAAAGGCATTCTTGTTCAGTCTTTTAATGTAGAGATGCAAAAGAGAGTGAGAGAGATAGGGTTACGGAGAAAGAGATTGTTTGTGCTTTGAAGTTAACAACTGGGTAAGTGTCAAGTACATTAATAAGGATAAACGAAGGGGTAAAATACAGTCAGATAATATGATAGAGTTGATAGAGAGAGAAAGGGGGAATATAAGAGGACAGGAGGAAAGAGGATACATGGTCCAAGCAGGGAGGGAAGATACAATGCTAAAATTGTACCAGTTGTAAAGGGTTTACTATCACAACTTGGAAACTGCATTGGTCGAATGGCATATGGTCGACTTGCAGTTCCCAAGTGGGCAGAATGTCAAACCCAAATCAATCAACTACACTACAGCGAACGGGTAGTGTTAGTCGGGCACTTGGATTCAACATTGTGCAGGGGGATCGCAGTTCAGTGAGGAACAAGGAATTAGCCCATTTCTTCACTAAAGTGGGATCTCAGAGTTGGTATATTTAATGTGCAGGGGGTGTGGGGGTGCAAGAGGGCATAGCCCCTCTGCAAAATTGCAGACTTAACGTACCATTGACCGTACAGTCTAATGGTACGTTAATGTGCATAGTAGAAGGTGAATGATATCACCTCCTGCTATGTCGAATATACTGAACCATGGTTGTCGATATATTCGTTTTCAGTTTGGTTTACTTTTTGGCATTCCGAATTCCACATTTAGAGTCAACATTTAAACAGTCGACCGATGCGGATTCAAAATGCCAATAGTAATCTGCTGTAAAGATGTGCCCATAGGAGAAAGGCTAGATCAGTAAGAATGAAAAGACAGAAGAACAGAGAAGGGGAGAGAGTGAGAGAGGAGTTGTGAATGAAAGAGCAGAGAGAGCTACCAAGGACAGACAGAGTACAGAGATTACAAACATAGTCAGTTTCATCTGGGATGGGAACAGAAACATATCCATGATTTGTTTAAGTATTCTTTTAGTAAGGATTTAAGGGAATAAAGATTAGTTACTACTCTGATGTTAAGAGGTAGGGAGTTCCAAGTTTTAGCAACAGAGTAGGAGTAGTGACTTTGGCCGGAAGGAGTGGAATGTTTGGAGATGGTGAGGACCTGTTTGTCTTTGGATCTGAAATTTATGTTTGGGATGTGCAAGCCAAGTAAAGGACTGATGGCTGGACAGTATAGAGGCTTGTGAATAATAATATGTGTGGTTATTAGCTGGATGTAGGAGAGAAGACTGGGAAGTTCAAGCCAGCTGATAGACTGTAGAGTACTGTAGTGGTGTGCTGAGTGTTTAGCATTCAATGTGAACTTTGCGATTTTGTTATAGCAGCATTGTAACTTGGCTTTTAGGGAGATTTGTAGGTTGTTCAGAATTAGGGCTCCGAGATTTGTAGGTTGTTCAGAATTAGGGCTCCATAAAATAGACAGGCTAGGAGGTACGATTGGGCTAGTGTGATTTTAGCAGGAGTATTCAGAAAATGATTATTCCTATATAATATGTCAACTTATTTTGAACATACAGGTCAAATTTAGTTTGTCAAAAATAGTCACACCTAGTAATTTGGTTTGGGGGACTATTTCAATTTTAGTTTTACTTAAAGAAAATATTTTGAATTATGTTTTGTCAGGAGTTAGTAATTTGGGAGTGAAAAGGAGGAGCTTAGCTTTGTTTGGGTTGAGTATGAGTTGAAATATAGAGAGCCATGTTTCAAATGAGGTGAAAGCATGATGTGTTTTTAGCTGTAGTTGTGTTAGAGCAGAACAGGAGCAGAAGATGGTGGAGTCATCTGCATACCGAAAAAGAGTACCTTGTCCAGAGGTTGTGTACAGGTCATTGATAAATATATTAAAGAGAAGAGGTCCAAGAATAGATCTTTTTGGGACTCATAATGTGTTAGGCAGCAGTGGTGAGGTCGACTCTTGCCATTTTACTGGCTGCTGTCTGTTAGTGAGGTAGCTGATAAAACCATTTATTAGCGGGAAATGAAATCCCCAGACTGGAGAGTTTAGAGAGAAGTACAGAGTGAGGAACCATACCAAAGGGTTTAGAGAGGCCAAGAAATAAAGCTGATACTAGTGTGCCATAGTCTCTTGCTTTATTTACATTATCAGTGAAAGATAACAGGGCTGTGAATGTACTGTGACCAGGTTGGAAGCCATGCTGGGTCTTAGAGATCAGGTTATTATGTAGGAAGTATTATTGTAGTTGATGGTGAATCCATTTTTCAAGAATTTTAGATGGGGGGAGAGTATGGCAATAGGTCAGAAATCTGTTACTTCACCTGAATTGCCATCTTTATGCAGTGGGATTATGCAGGACCTTTTCCATAGGTCTGAAACATGGGATTCTCCTATGGGTCTGTTAATAAGAATACTGATCAGATAGCTTATGGAGTCAGCAACAAGTTTTAGGTATTCTGGGGGGGGGGAGATTATCTACAGATGATGAGCATGGTTTAAGCTTGACTAGTAGTTTTCTGATAACAGATATAGGGACAGCTTGGAAGGAAAAAGGGGTGGGATTGGAAGTGGAAGACAGTGAAGATGGGTGAGATGATTTACAGTCAAATATGTTTGGTGGACTGGTGGAGAAAATGATTTTGGGGAGTCAGTTTGTGACGTTGGGGGTATGCAGCAAGAGTTGTGGATGTGTTTAATTATGCATTCTATGAAGTAATTGTTAAACTTGATAGCAGTTTATAGTGGCATATTTTCTGGATAGGAGTTGGGGTTCTTTCTAGTTTCTGGATTGAGGAGAGGTGAGATGGAAGTCCAGAATTTTTTAGGATTATGTTTTAAAATGTCTTGAGAAGTAGTGTGGTACAGTTTTTTGTCATAGATGACTTGCTTTTTACTCAGTTACGAAGTTGTCTATACAGTTGTAAACCATTGTAATTTTTGTTCTTATTCCATATGTTCCATGCTCTGTCTCTTTCGTTCATGAGTAGTTTGCAGGACTTGGTCATCTAATGGGCAGGATTATTTTAATATGTTTTGTTCGGAGTGTGGAAAGAGAATTTAAAATACTTAAAAATAGTATGTTGCATTGCGTGACAGCTTCATTAAGGGGGAAGAAATTGAAGGAAAGTTGCGGGTGGGCTTAAATTCATGGTCTTTATTTAACTGTATGGGAGCCCTATCTGTATAAGCTGGCGAATGGTCACTTAAAGAATCTGAGAGTGTACCAGATAAGGTGTAGTTAGAAGGGTTAGAGACTAGTATCCAATCCAGGACGGATTGTTGAGCATTATTTTTGCTGTGTCTTGTAGCAGAATTGATGAGTTGGGTGAAGCCAAAGAGATTTATGCTATTGGATGGGTTGCTTGAGAAGACAGACTGCCAGTCTGTATTAACATCATCTAATATGACTGTTTCATTATGGATAGAGCCTGAAACCCAAGCCAATATTTCCTCAAGAATTAGAATGTTGTGCCCCGGAGGTATATATACAACAACAATAAACCATACATTTTTGGATGCATTAATTTTAAGGAAAGATAAAAATTTCCACATTAGAAAAATTAGGAATGGTACCTTAAAAAGGGGGTAACTTCATAACTGTTTAGGTAAATTAAGGCAATTCCACATTTTTTCTTGTGTATTTAGCATGTCTAATTATGTCATAACCTGGAGGGAGGGTTTCAGTATCTTGCAATTTAGGGGTTGGCCAGGTTTCAGTGGCAGCAAGGAAGTCAGGTTTATAGTGATTAATCCAGGCATGGACGTTGGATACTTTATTTCCTATGCTCCTGAGGTTGACGATTATTATCTTTAGAGTTTTAGGTTGTTGCTTGCAGTTAACAGTGTTTGAGGGACTTGGATTTGGGTGGATGTTTGGGTATCAAGTGATGAAAGTAAAGGATGGATTTAGTATTTTGAGAGAGCAATTTGGGATGATGACTACTTTTGTTTTGTAGTTTGTGCAGCATTTGATTATTTTAGGTTTATAGTATAAAATTGTGGAAGTGGAAAATAAGCTAGGTAGTTTGTGCAGCATTTGATTATTTTAGGTTTACAGTATAAAATTGTGGAAGTGGGAAATAAGCTAGGTAGTTTGTGCAGCATTTGATTATTTTAGGTTTATAGTATAAAATTGTGGAAGTGGGAAATAAGCTAGGTAGTTTGTGCAGCATTTGATTATTTTAGGTTTATAGTATAAAATTGTGGAAGTGGGAAATAAACTAGGTAGTTTGTGCAGCATTTGATTATTTTAGGTTTACAGTATAAAATTGTGGAAGTGGGAAATAAGCTAGGTAGTTTGTGCAGCATTTGATTATTTTAGGTTTACAGTATAAAATTGTGGAAATGAAAAATAAGCTAGGTAGTTTGTGCAGCATTTGATTATTTTAGGTTTACAGTATAAAATTGTGGAAGGAAAATTGTGGAAGTGGGAAATAAACTTAGTAGTTTTTTGATTATTTTATTTTTATTTATATATGTAAATTGGTGGGAGTGAAAATAAGCTAGGTAGTTTGTGCAGCACTTGATTATTTTAGGTTTACAGTACAAAATTGTGGAAGTGGGAAATAAACTAGGTAGTTTGTGCAGCATTTGATTATTTTAGGTTTATAGTATAAAATTGTGGAAGTGGGAAATAAGCTAGGTAGTTTGTGCAGCATTTGATTATTTTAGGTTTACAGTATAAAATTGTGGAAGTGGGAAATAAACTAGGTAGTTTGTGCAGCATTTGATTATTTTAGGTTTATAGTATAAAATTGTGGAAGTGGGAAATAAGCTAGGTAGTTTGTGCAGCATTTGATTATTTTAGGTTTATAGTATAAAATTGTGGAAGTGGGAAATAAGCTAGGTAGTTTGTGCAGCATTTGATTATTTTAGGTTTATAGTATAAAATTGTGGAAGTGGGAAATAAGCTAGGTAGTTTGTGCAGCATTTGATTATTTTAGGTTTATAGTATAAAATTGTGGAAGTGGGAAATAAGCTAGGGGAGCTGCTGGAATAGCTAGGGTGAAACAAGGAGCTGACTGATGAGGTAATGGTACTAGAGGTGTGAAAGGTATATTCCGAAAGAGGTTTGCATGTGAAGAGACAAAGGAAGAGGTGAAGGAGGACAGTAAAGAAAAATGAAGAGAAAACGTAGGTGTAATGAGGTTGACTAGGATGGATGGGGAGGAAATGTAGAAGGATGATAGTAGATGCAGAAAGGAAGAGAATGAAGTGAAGTGGTTAGTAAGCTATGAGGTAGTGGTGTGCAAATAATTATTTAGAGTGAAGAAGGAGGTAGGGATTGATGAAGTATAAGTTTAGAGATAGTGGGGATGGATGGGAATTGGCAGTTGTGTAGGGGAGCGGAGTGAAGCCCAAGTAATTTATCTAATAGTATTTTACTGATTTTCTGAGCTGAATATACTGATATGATTATATTACACTGTAACATGCAGGGTAGACATGCTATATATCTATATCTATATATATATATATATATATATATATATATATATATATATATATATATATATATATATATATATATACATATATTCTATATATCTGAAATAATTTGCATTGATTTGTTGTTTGATTTGTTGCTTTTGCTGTGCTAATACAGAAATATGTTAAAATGCAATTCCATGTTGAGCTCCTCTCCTCAGGATCCCTCTGAAAATCAATCTTTCCAGTCAGTAGGGATAATATAGTCAATTAGTCAGTCAGACAATATTACTCATGCCATATAAAACTTTTCATTAAACAGACCACTCTTTTGCAACATTACTGTTACTGCTTTTATACTCTTTCTTTGCTTTTAGTGAAGAGAGGCTGCATTCTGTTTTTTTTTTAAACTTTATTAAATTATCACTTAAGACGCAGGCATACATACATTAATTGAAAAGAAAACAAACCATATTAACATTTTCCCATGTACATACATATCTTTATAAATACCATCAGTCAAACATTAAATACATTGCTCAGTTATCCTGTCTTCCCATAAACCTAACTCAACCTCCTACTGACCATTATTCTGCACGTATTATTCCAACAATTTCCATTTATTTCTATAAAATGTGCTTGCCTAGTTTTTTTTTTAATCTTTTTGTAATATTCAATAGTTCAAATAACGGTTTCAACTAGTAACTGCTTTTTTGGCAGTCAACAGAATTGCACTTAACAAGGTCTTACTAGTGGCGGCTTGGTGACTTCAAATCAAAGTGGGGGCTGCAGGAGACACATGAATGGGTGGGGCCAATGGGAAGGGGTGTGACCAACTAGAAAGGGGCAGAGCTGTTCTAAAAACCACAAAAACTGGGACTTAAATTAAATATGCTGCACTGAGTGCCAAACCGTCATTATGAGAGTCCAATCAAGACAAAATGAAGTGTAGAAGAAAAAAACATATATTTCAATGCATTAGCTACATGACAACTTACTTAATATCTAGATGGAAACAAAAAGGTTGCGAGGCATGAAAAAATAAATTACTTTTTAAATACATTACTGGAATGCCAGTCAAAATCACGTATAAAAAAACAAGCAGCACTCAACTCAAGCCACTTCTTCTTGCACTGCAGTTCTAATTATAATTTATATTCAGCTTTATAAAACTACCAAGTAACATGCTGAAAGACGGAATCTCTGTGATACCCCCATTTGTAAAAATGATTCTTATCCAAAAAAAACTTGCTGCCTGACAATAACTATCTACTTGTTTAATGGGGAAAATACGATCAAAGTAAAAAATGAACAGCAAAAAGAAACAAACTCAAGATAAATTGCTTAAAGGATTACTGCACAGGTTATGGACCACACATGACAGATTGGGATTCTGTTTAGTTTATGGCTAAAGCCTGCAAAGATGACTGCAAGTCTCCAACAAATGTAATGAGCATCTGAAAATACTATAATCCTGTCCTTTATTACAAATACTGTCATATGCATTTCAGTACCTAAGGCTTATACGTTATCTAGTTATGTAAATATTCTCTGCATAGCAACAACAAAAAGGCTTTCAATGTTGGGAATTCTTTAACAGTATGCTTATTAAGGCTTACTTGCATCTTATAATCTCAGACAACCTTACCTGATGGTCATTAAAGCACTGCGACAAACACAGAGCAACAGGCACTGCAATAACATGCATGTTCTGAATAATAAGAAGCATAAATCAACAGTATAAAAATATGACAGAAAACCAGAAAATTCTGCAAAATCAGGGCAGATGAAAAGCCACTGTAGTGTCTACTTTGGATGGGGGGATACTCTGCACACTTACACTGCATAACTGCTCCTTGCCTTGCTTGGACACATCCAGATTCACTATGTGGGGGAGTGGGGTGCAACAAGTATGTCACAATTTTAAATATATCTGGCTGAAGGTGATGGCCATTTGTCATACCTCTCAACCTCAGCAAGAAATCTGGACAAAGCCATAAATAGAAGTGGGACAAAGGCCCAAAAATAAGGACAATATTTAAATATTGCTCTTATAAACTTAGAAAGATAATAGAATAGTAGTCCTGGATTACTATGAATTTTCTGATGGGTATGAAATCTGAAACTCAAATGTCTGTCATTATTTTCTAACTTCAGTCTTTAATGATTTGCTAGTAATTTGCCAGAAAACCACAATTTTATGAAAAATGGACCAAAATGTGATGCAAAAATATAAAATAGCCACACAATACAGTTGGAACCTGTGATAGAAGGAACACTTTTTTTAAATATTAATACTGTTAAGTTGAACAGCTGACAAAATAAGATAATCTACATGCATTTCTGAAATAAAAGTAATCTATAACTCTGGTCATTACAATTACAATTATTTTCTTCCAAAATTGCCATTTTGCACAGGGATTATTAGGGGGAGAGCAACATTTTGAGGTAAAATCAGGGACAGTTGAGAGGCTTGGATACAACTAATTCTATAAAGCGATTTATTTGTGCATACCCTCTCAACCTCTTAACACAGGAAATCTGGACAAGGCTAAATATATTGGGGGAACATATAAACAGTATTAAAAATTTCCCTTGTATAAACTTAGACAGTTGATAGAATAACAAGTCTTGCTTTAGCATGCATTTTTCTGAAGGGTATAAAGTCGGAAACTCAATGTCTGTCATTATTTAGTGACTTCATTCTTAAATGATTTGTTAGAAAACTACAAATTTTATGAGGAACAAACCAAAAATAAGAAGCAAAAATCTATTCATTCTGCGAAAATCTGGATAGTTGAAAGGTATAGCTCAACTGGAGATGTCTTTGATTTTGACACCCTTCACTCCTCACAAAATCATAGTTGAATGGGGCCTCCCCCCTGCAGCCATTCCAATGTCCCATTACTTGCCTATTTCACCCCATTTACCATAAGCGACATGCATACTGATTTACTTCTACTATGACTTGGATTTAATTTAAAAGTTTTATTTTACATTTTACAGTACAAATACTAATAGACATCTGCTAAACAAAGTAATGCAGTCTCACAATGAAAACAGACTTAGCATTAAAACTTCTCTGCCTTGAAACTCACATTCTTTGAAACAACATTGAAACCTACATTCAAAGAAAATGCATCTGGCCAGTGGCATATAAAGATTAACTTTGGGCTGTTTTCAAATCATAGGCCCCTTGCACACGAAACATACATGTGTTCTTTGATACACCTTCCTGATTGTATTAAATTATATTCCTTGTATTTATCAGTACAGTTGCTAGAGGGTATTTTAAATTTACAGTTTTGAACATTTTTCTAGTAAACAATCAAACAAAATGCATGCACCAATAATGACAAATCTGCGCAATTCAGAACATTTCTATCATAAAAGTCTACTCAAACTTCTACAATCCACCAGTATCAGTAAATATGCACAATCTCTGCAGAAGTAAAAGACATCTAAATAATTCCAAACTAAAGAGATCTATAACTAATGAAGACATTGCTGTTAGCAAACAACTTTATATTTCATTGTTTTATCGACAAATAAAGTACCTGTTGTCCTTGGGGAATAAATTGCCTATGTTACATTAAAAAATGATAAGCTAGTAATATTACAATAGGGGAATGGATGGCAAACTGATAACAGGTTAATAGGTATGTAAGCCAAAGAGGACATTTTCAGGACTGCAGCATTAAGTACAACACAGTACTGTATCAGCAATGCATCTACATACTGTGGGAGTAGAACCCACAGCCTTCTGCATCAAAAGCAAGTACACTACCTTTCGTGTTATTAACAATGCAAGCAGACTCAGCATAAGCAGCACTAAACTTCTCTTCCCCTGAAGCTCTCAACTCCTTGTAAAATCCACTCATATCTTTCAACTTTGCAGGACAAGAAATCTGGAAAAAGCCAAAATGTATGGGGGGGGGGGGGGCAAAAGTCCAAAAACCAGGGACACATTTTAAACATTGCTTGTATAATCTTGGAAAGTTGCTAGAATAAAATGTTGTCTTACCACCATGCATTTCACTGCCAAGTCTTGAACCCAGAACCCAGTGCACTACAGTCACAGCAACATATCACTATGCCAAATCAGCTGTTTCTTGAAAGACAGGAAGACTGAAACTTAAATGGTTATCATTTGGTGAATTCAGTTCTCACCAAAGCTCTCAGCCTCTTAGCACAAAACACATGGACAAAGCCAATAATGGGAGAATACAGCCCCCAAACATATTCAGTGAATTCAGTTCTCAACATAGCTCTCACCCTGTTAGCAAAAACAATCTGGACAAAGCCAATAATGGGGAATATAGCCCCAAAAATTGAGAGAAATTTAAAATATTGACCTTATAAACTTAGAAAATTGCTAGAATAAAAGGTTTTGTGTTACATGTACTTTATGAAGCATATGAAGACTGAAATTCAAATGTCTGTCATTATTTAGTGAATTCAAAATCCAGAAAACCAGAGATTTTATGAGGAACAGAATAGAACAAAAATATGAGGCAAAAATCTGAATAGTTTTCACAAGTGGTCGTGGGTAGGGAATTCAGGCTCTTGCTACCTGAACCCAAGGTACAGAGTTTGAGTCTGAGTTATTCTCTTTAGCCACCAGGTATATTTCCTGAGTTTCTCTCTTGCCATCAGGTATATTTAACTGGGGTATTGCACACACAAAAAAAAACAACCAACCAGACCAGCACAGTTGGAGAAGGAAAAAAGACCTTATTAAAAAAGTCAAAAAAAATCTCACAGACCAGTTTTGGCCCTAAGCCTTTATCAATGTACATACAGACTGTGAAAAATAACCCGTTTATAGGATAACATATTCATAGCTAACCAATCACCATAGGCAAATCATAAATATTAATTTAAGCCAGGTGAAAACAACCCCCCCTAGTCTTACTATCCATGCTTTCTCTTTCCTATTTAAGATGTAGTCCTAACCAGTTTTACTGCTTCTATTCTCCCAAACTTTATCAATAATAACAAAACGAAACTGAGCAGAAGAATGTTTTAAGGTATGCTTATACAAAGCATTACTGGGATTTTTATTCCTAATGTTGCTAAAATGTTCCGACATCCAGAACTTGATAGGTCTGGAAGTTTGCCCTATATAGAAGGCTGAACAGGTACATATTACTAGGTAAATAACCCAGTCTGTACTGCAGTTACCAACCAAAAACCTTAATGTTAAATAGACGTGGTGTATTTCAGATGTAAATTCTTTCGTTTGAACCATGTATTTGCAAAATGAGCAGTGTCCACAAGAGAAACAACCAACCAGTTTGTTACCCTCAAGTATAACTTGTGTGGATTCTGGAATTTGTTGGCTATGCTTGTAGTAAAAATATCAACAGTGACTTTGGAACTGCTATGCAAATATCGAATAGTGTAGATTCGGAAGCCATCAAACAGATTATCAGAACAAATTGGAAAATTTTGAAGAGCAGTGAAGAAGTACTAGAAGCAGTTGGTAATGGGCCATGCTTTCTGTACAAAAAGGGAAAGAGTTTTAAAAACTTTTTCCAAAGCAGTATGAATCCCAGGTCTTTTAGTACAAGAGGCAGGATGGAAAAATGTTTGGCATGCAATTTCTGTGATTTAATTTATGGAGTCAGTGAAATTGTTATTAATGAAGTAAAATATATGTCAACAAGGTTTACACATGCAAATCAAAGTTTGTTGTTTACCTAATTGTATGTCAGTCTTGCAATGCATTCTATGTTGGCCGTACTAGCAGGGAGCTGTTCAAAAGAATGTATGAACACAAAAGAGCTGTGGAAACTGGCAGTGAAGCTAATGCTTTAGGTAAACATTATAAAATGGGGGGTTGTAAAATCAATTTTAAATTTTTGGTTTTGGAAAATATTGCTGACTATGAGATCAAGTTGAATGCTGAGGAGGAGTTGGGATGGTTGGAGTATACATGGCAGGTTAAGTTGAATGCCTGCTATCCCCCTGGGCTAAACAACAGAGAAGATTTTGTAGCCTATTTGAGAAAGAAAGGGTTAAGACATTAATTGGGAATGTCATGTGATGATATCTTTTAGTATTTAATGAATGAAGTGAGAGGTTTTAATTCAGTCTGAAGAAGTCTTGTGTATGAAAAGACAAAAGCGCTTACTGGATTTTTACTGAATTTCTGCATTAAAGCACAGTTTGGTTTATCGCCGAGTTTATTATTTTTAGATCTGCAGTAATGTCAGAGTGGGTTTCAGATTAACATGAACATCTCTACATGTCTCCATATACATGATTAGTTTTATCAAATAGTAACAGCCCTGTTAATGAAATGAGTAACTGCATTGATACAAACTTGAAATTTCACAGAACATTACATTCTAATCACACAATGCGCTTCTAGATTCAGCTAGAGTCAAAACATGAAATATCAATTTTGAAAAAAAAAATGTTCTTAGAAAGCTGTCTTTAAGAACCAGATTTATAAAGCATTATGGAGAGCTTCCTGTTAAGAACACTAGCAGTGCTCTTCCACATTGAGACAAGTCTTACCTTATAAAGCTGGCAATGTAAACATGGACAAATGTAGCCATTAAGTACTGGCAATCAAAGCGATCCACAATGCCTCCATGACCAGGGATAGTGTCTGCAAAGTCCTGGTGAACATAAATATGAGAGAAAAAATCAGTAATTTGAGTTGTATTTTCACTGAATAAGTTACACTAGGATAACAAACTTTACACAGTTGCAACAGCTTAGATAGCTAACATCCTGGTAAGCTACCATTAAAAGAAAGTGGTTGGAATCATGTACAAGTACCTTTGTCTGCACATGGTATTATATCTTTATCAGCTACGGCTACAGTGCCAACAGTTAGCCATATTGTAACATTCGTGACAATGTGTTATGTTACAAATTTAATAGTAACTGAGTAATATCGATTGGTGTTTCAGCCTTAGATGAGTTTATTTTGGGTCTATATTAGAACATTGACTTTTTAAAACGTCGAATGTTCTAATATTGACCCCTATTCAGTGAACGCTGACAATCTCGAACATGCAGAACAGCAAATTTTTTCCCAGGGATATAAATTTGCTGTTCCGACACACATACACACAACACAAGCACACCAAACAAACAGCAATTGACACACATACACCTAAAATCCTACATCTAGCCCTACACTAAATTGTACATACACCACTAGCTATCCACTTACCTTAACCCTAACCCTAAGGTCCATCACTATCGCATTCACCTCACCCGCGCCCTAACTCACCTACCCCCCCTAACCCTCACATTAACACAATCGCACACTTACCTGATCACAACCCTTAACTTTCCACTACAGTGCTGAAAATAGTGAAGCCACAGGAACGGCCAACCAAATTCCTTCCCTAGGAAGAAATTCGGTGTTCTGCATCTTTGCTATTTTCAGCGTTCGCTGAATAGGGGTTGATATAAGAACATTCGAAGTTGTGAAACTTCGATGTTCTAATATAGACCCGTTTATTTTCACTGTGAAAGGCTAACTCATTGCACTGCTGTGCTCAAGCTGGATGAGACAAAATGGCTCTGGGAATTTCTCACCTCCTTTATGGTGCCATTCTTCATTACTTCCGAGACAGTTCACAGCTATTGAACTCCATTTTGCTGGCACAACTCTAAGAGCTTAGTCTGTGCACAATCAGCCAGCAGGACTGTGACGCAGTTCACAGTATTCCGACTACACATACATAGCTCAAGATACTAGCTTGCACAAAATCAGCAAAAAATAGCAAATGGTATTTAAGCTGTGGAATTTTTCTTAATTAATGGATTTTCTTGTATTTGGGATGACAGGGGTAATATGACTGAAACTAAGACAAAAATAGGTACTGTGACTAAAAAAAAAAAAAAACAGAAGACTATTAAAAACATTTCTCAGTGCTGATTGTTGACTTGCAAAGCCAGTCAAACAATAGATAACTAAGAAATGGAAGAAAACCACAGTATGCATAAGAAACTAAAGGCCAGGCAGAGCATGAAAAAACACACCACAAAGGACAGGAACTACAAATTAGGAACAAACAGTAAACCCACAAACTGTAAAGTAACAGTGCTAACCACTCTTCAAAGGAGAAACACTGAACACATATTAAGTAAGTGGAGATGATTCTGGACAGTGAGCAATGAACATAAATTCAGATGGGAGTGAGGCAGACTGGACAATAAGCACTAAATATAAAATTGTGGTGTAGCAGGATTGATCGTATACAACAAAGTAGTGAAACATAATTTGGAAGTGTCAAAGGTAGACCTTGACAAAAAGCATTGATCATGACTTCGGAAGGTGGGTGCAGTGGACAAAGAGCTCTGACCATGAATTAAAGATGTATGGGGCAAATTTTAGACAACAAGCTGTGAACATGAATTTGAGATGGAGGTGTGCAACAGCAGTACAGTTGTTCATAAAGTACAGTTCAAAGATAGCACTTTGGAAAGTACACTTACCGAGTTATCAAAATGAAACAAAGTTCTGGATTAATTACAAGGAAATGGTCACCAAATTAAATGTAGACTCTTAAAATGTGGCAGGAGTATTTTGTGAACCCCCCCCCAAAAAAACTTGCAAAATACTGAGATGGGGGGGGGTCTATGTAATCAGCTTTGACGTTCTATGTTACATGGTGATTTTTCGGTTACTATGCAAAATGGCATCTGCTCTTAGAGCTCACCTTCAAGGATTGAAATTTCTAAAGAAAGTGCAGTTGTTCATAATGTGAAATCCTATAGTTGATATTTTGCAAACCTGGTGTAAAATGCTGAATTGCCGTAAAGTTGAAAGGAAATGTTTTGCCAAAGGAAAAGCAGACTCATAAATTTGGTGCAAATGTTGGATTTCCAAGATGGCTGCACAATGATCTACGGTTCTCACAGTATGAAAATAATAAACTGGGAAATAAGAGGCAGTGATACTGTCAACATGAGTAAATTTCAGTTACTGGCTAGTAAGCACACTGCCTGGATGCCATAAAAAAAAAGAAATTTAGAGAACCTGAAAGAAAATCAAACAGAAATGGTGAAAAGAAAACAATGGCCTGGAAGAATCCTGTATTTGTTCAGCAAAAGGCAGCACAAGCTTCAGCTTTCAGTTCAAGAGATGGCTTTCAATAATTTAGAGGAAAAATAAATAAAATGGACTCCTAGGTGATTACAATAAATGGAGTATATCAACTCAAATAACAAAAGACTGGGAAAAACACAAAAGAAGCTTTAAAACTAGCTATTCAGTTGAACGGATATAACTGCAAAAATCAGAAGCTGAAATGAAGAAAAGGCTGGCTGAGTATGAGACTTCTCAAAAAAAGAGCTGTTTCAAAAAATGGTAGAGTTAGAAGACAGAAGGTGCAGAGAAAACCTGAGAATTTCTGATGAACTGGAGAAACTGGAAGGAACAGACTGTATTAATTTTATAAAAGCACATATAAGCAACTGGACCGGTATTCCACAGAGGGATTTGTTAATTGAAAATGCACATCAAGTGTATACTTCAAACCTGTCCATGAGAAAACAGCCAAGACCTGTATTAGTACAGGTGCAATCATACCAGCAAAACTAGCTCTGCCTGACAAAACTGTGGAAGAAGGGAAAAGTATTAAAAATTGAAGACAGCAGTGTGTTTATGGAAAATAATTATTCAATGTACACCAGGCAGAAGAGCAGCAAATTTATCGAGCAGTCATGGAATGTCAAAAGGCAGGCGTGAGACTCAAGTTGCTGTATCCAGCTGACTGCAGAATATTTTTTTCCTGGAAGATCAAAGACATTTCTGGATACAGAACAGGGTAAGGAGGACATAAAAAAAGTGTATCCAACAAAAAGTGAGCTAACAAACAGAAGGGAGCTCTGCTTCACATACTTTTGATTATAAAGCTCATATGAGAGACTTTGCCAATGAAATCTCTTCCAATGTTCCAAAGGAAAATTTTAAGAGACAGAAAGAAGTGCAGGAGTTGACTAGAAGAATCAGGAGCATTTTGGACAACTGGTGTCTGGTGTTGGAAGATAGAGATAAACAGGAAGATGACCAGCATCACTAACGTTAGTGAATAAAAGGGAGACTATAAACCATCAATCATATTTATGAAATATGGCTTTGTAAGTAAAAGTGGCTGACAAGTCTGTACATGCTCATAGGTACTTGCTAGGCTAATGACCACAAGGGCCTTTTTAAACCTAGTCATGCATCCCAAATCTCTGAGTTCTAGTACTCTTGATAAGTGTAAGCAGGGGCTTAGGAGTGAAACATTTACAAGCAGGGGCCTGGGAAATAAACCATTTACAGGCTGCCTGTGTCATTTAGAGACACAGGTGCCAAATCAGGGATGAATTTCCTGTTCCCCATCCAATTGTCCAAGTTACACTTGAATTGGATTAGTGAGGAACTCTGCTTCACATGGATGGGAAGCCTGTTCCAGAGAAGATGTAGTCTCTGGGATACATATCAGTCTTTCCAGCAGGTCCTATTTATATCACAGGCAAGGATGATTTTTTTAAATGTGGGTAAACTGTAAAGCATATACCTCATGTTATTCCATTAATGTTTAGAAAGACACTAAACAGAAAAAGAAGTAACTGTAAGTAAACCAGTGTTTGTTTTTATTAGCATTTGTACAAAACATTTCATGATATAAACTGCAAGTTATACTGAAATGCCGTTTTGTATACTGTCAGTCAGGGATATTTTAATTGTGGAGGGAATCATTTCATTGACTGTTGTGCGTGTTAAAGACATTAAAGTAAGCAAGTACTTTTTAATTGTAAGAAATCTAGGCTTTACAGTATAACAAGAGACAAAAGGCTGGACAAAAGCAAACTTAATTATGCTGTGATCTTGAGCTACTTGAGTTGAGGTGGGGAGTACAAATGCACTGAATGTATTACATTATGTGATTAAATGAGGTATTTCCTCATATGTTTCACAAGGTTGAATGCTTAGATTAATATCCTTGGCTTAAGTTATAAACAAGTGTTTTTGTGGCCATGTAGGCTTGAAACATAACACAAAATGACGAAAACCATGAAAAGTGCCAAGCTTCTTACATCTGTAAAGATACCAGCTCGTTTTATTTTTCATGAGCAAATATTCACTGGGAGTCAAGAAGTCTGTGGCTAAGGCAGCTGTGCATTTTTTTCTGAGTAAAATATACAAACACTCACTGCTGACTACTTTTACATGGAGATGAGCTGTCTGCAGGTGCAAGTAATTAATCACTGTTAACATTTTTATTGAATTATCACTTAAAACATAGGCAAACATACATTTATATAAATAAAAGAAACCATGTTAACATATTCCCAGCTGCAAACCTTACTCACGACATATATTCTTTTGTATAAATATCATCAATCTAAATTGATCAAATCCTGCTTTCCTTAAATGTCACTCTGCCTCCAAAACATTACTCTGCATTTACTTCTCCCGAAATTTCCATTTTTTTCTATGCAATTTGTTCCCTTTCTTTTCTAAAGATCCCATTTCCAGTTCTTTTATCTCTGCTACAAATACAGTTGGTTTAGACTCTTGATTTCGATTTTCTAGCAAATGCGTTTTTGGCAGCCACCAAAACTAAACTTAGCAAGGCTTCACAATGTCCAGACAATTCTGATCCTGTATCCCAGCTCAGAAAAATAATTTCCTTACTTACATCCATTTGCTCACCCAATATTCTGACAGAGTACTGTATGGAATTTTTGATGTTTGCCAATTCATTACACCCCCAAAACACGTGTTCCCAGTTACCTCTTTCTTCTCCATTACACTTCCAACATTTGCCACCTACCTGAGGAAAGAATCTTTACAGTCTGCTTGGGGGTATAAATATACATATGCAAACACTTCCAAGCAAAAATCCCAAATCTTCTAGACTTTGTTTCATACTTGGGCACCGTGCATATGTGCTCCCATTGTTCCCTTGTGAATTACTTATCCAGTCTCTCTTCCCAATCTTTTCTAACCTCCTCTGATTCCCATAGTTATTGTGCAATATTTTATATGACCTATAATTATCCCTTTTTTTAACAGCAGCTTCTCTTCTGTAGTCAACTAAAAACTCAACCAGAGCAATTCTTTCACTCAGGATTCCCCTACCCTTTTCTCTTTCCTATACTCTGATATCAATCCCTAATAGGGAAGACAGTCTCCAGCCTGCAGTCCAAGTGTCTCTTTGGCCTCTTCTCATTTTATTACCATTCCCTCCCTAGTTGTTCCAAATACCTTGGTTCTTTTGACAGTTTTCTCAAACAAAATCCAGCACCCTCTTGCCTATTCTCTGTACCCCAACTTGCAGTCATTCGTATTGGCAAAATCTCTTTTCTCCATTTTCATGTCAGCTTAGTTTTTAAACACTTTCTGCTATTTTATGAATATAATATACCTTATGGCTGTTATTATTCTCCTTAAGGATCTGCATCCAATTATCCCATTCTCTCCTTGTTTCTTGGATTTCTCACTTGTTTCATTATCATCATCCCTTTCCACTATGAAGTATAGCTTTTTGCTTGTGCTGTATGAACCTTAACTGTGTAGGTCTAAAATATCCCTTCAAACCAGGTAATCCTAAATTTCCTTTGTTCTCTTTGAAGGCTCAACTTATCACAGTTCAGCTTTGTCCTGTTCCCCCTCCCAGATAAATTGCTTAAATTCTTTATTAATTATTGTCCATAACTTCTCCACTGGGTGACAAAAATACACTTGACTTGTGTATAAAACTAAGGGGACTAAAAACATTTTCACTGCTTGTATCTTCCTATCCATATCCACAAACAAGAGCTTCCAGTTTCTCATATTTATATTATCTTTTGATTAGTCTCTTCACACATATCCTTAGCTGCCATAACAGAATCCTTTTTAATCTATACGCCTAAAAACTTCATTTTATTGTGTCCCCATAAATATGGGTATCGCTGGGCCAATTCAGGTGTAGGTAGACACCTTACAGCTACAGTCTAGGATTTATCTTCAGTACTTTTACATCTCAAAAGAAACTGATGTGCAACAAAACAGAAATGTACTTTTCTGGTTTTACCAGATACAAAATAATATTGTCAGCAAATAAAGCTAACTTTTCTTGATTACCATATTGATTATATCCTTGATTTTCTGAGTCCCTTACTTTCTTTGGCAATGCCTTGAAATATAAAGTACATAACGAAGAGGAAAGAAGACACTCCTAATTGGTTCCTCTGTTAAAACACAACATATCAGAAAGGAACCCTCCCACTGTAACCACTGTAATTGTTGTCTCTGATCCCTCATATATATATATACTTCTAATTAACCTTGTTATTGTACCAGGAAATGTAAATGCTTCCATTGCCCTACTCATACAATCCCATCTACGAATGCTTCCTCTGCATCAAGACCCATTAACAACAGAAGCATTTTCTGTTTGCTTCTGGATCATCATTGTTGTATTAATGTTGTCAACTGTTTGCCTCCCAGCCAAAAAAAACACACTGATCCATATCTATAAATTTTTGCAACACCTTTACCATTTTTTTTAATTTTAAAAATACCTTTATTGAATTATCACTTTTAACATAGGCAAACTTGCATTTACAAAAATGTAATCAAACCATATTAACAAGTTCAAGTTTACAAACATTCCATATCACAAATATTGTCCTATACAATATAATCAAACCAATATTACATTAATTCTTCAATTCCTGCCTTCTCTTAAACCTCACTCCTCCTCCAAAACATTTTTCTGCGTGTATTGTTCCCACAATTTGGGAGGCCACAGTGCTACAGTGGTTAGCATTGCCGCCTCACAGCAAGAGGTTTTCCGGTTCGATCCTTGGCTGGGGTGCCTTCTGTGTGGAGTCTGCACGTCCTCCCTGTGGTCGCATGGGTTTCTTCCGGGTGCTCCGGTTTCCTCCCACATCCCAAAGACATGATGTAGGTGGATTGGACACTCTAAATTGGCCCTAGGTGTGAGCGCATGTGTGTGTGTGCCTTCTGTGGAAGGTTGGGTGCCGGGCTGGCAACTCGACACTGTAAAACTCCACTGCCAATCATGAGTGGACAAGGTGATCCGCTGTGGTGACCCCTAATCAGGAAAAGCCAAAAGAAGTAAAGAAGAATTGTTCCCACAATTTCCACTCTTTTCTATGTAATTTATTCCTACACTTTTCTAAAGACCCCACTTCCTATTCCTTTATCTCTGTTACAATATTCACTACTTCAGGTATTGCTGGTTTACACACTGAATTTCATTTTCTAATTGATTTTTGGCAGCCACCAGAATCAAACTTAACACATTACCTAGTCATTCCCTTAATTACAATCATTTGCTCACCCAGTATTCCTGACAGAGCACTCTGTAGGGGATTTTTAAATTCTGCCAACTCATTACACTAAAAGAACATTTGTTCACAGGTACCCCTTTCTTCCACACTACACCTCCAACATTTGCCATCTACCTGAGGAAAAATTCTTTGAAGTCTTCTTGGGGTATAAAAGTACCTATGTAAACACTTCCAAGCAAAAATCATAAATCTTTTAGACTCTGTTGCATATTTGGGAGAAATATATATCATCCCACTGTTTCTTTGTGAATTGCTTATCTAATTTCTCTTGTCAGTCTTTTCTGGCTTCCTGATTGATTCTTATATTTATCATACAATATTTTACATGCCCTACTAATTATCCATTTTTTAACATTAGCTTCTGTTCTAGATTCAACTAAAAACTCAACCATCCCTTTCTCTTTCCCTATACTCAGATATCAATCCCTGATACAGAAGGCAATCTCTAGCCTGCAGTCCAAATGTTTTCTTGTCTTCTTTCCATTCTATTACCCTTCACTCTCTAGATATATTCTCCCAATACCTTGGTTCCTTTGCCAGTTTCTCCATTAAATTCAAGCTCATTCTTGCCTGCTTTCTGTACCGATAACTGCAGTCATCCGTATCTATAAAATCTTTCTCCATTCTTGTGTTTGCTTATTTCTTAGAATACTTTCTGCAACTTTATGGATATAATATTCTGTGTGGCTGCTTTTATTCTCCTGAAGGATATGCATCCAGAATACCACTCTCTCCTTATTTCTTGAATTACCTCCCTGCTTCATCATCCCTTTCAACTTTGAATTATAGCTTTCTGTTTGTGTTCTGGATATCAGCCATAACTGTGTAGCTATAAAATATCCCTTCAAATCAGGAAATCCTAACCCATAATGCTCTATTGGAAGAATCAACTTATCCCAATTGACCCTTGCCCTTTTGCCCTCCCAGAAAAAAAAATCTTCATGTCTTTATTACTGGCCACAACTCCTGGCTGATAAAAATATACCTGACCTGTATATAAAATTAAAGGAGCTAAAACATTTTCATTGCTTGGATCTTGCCTATCCATATCCAAAAACAAGAGCTTCCAGTTTCTCATTTTTCATATTATCTTTTTTTATCCTCTTCCAATATATCCTTAGCTACCATAAAATAATCATTTTAATCCATATTCCTAAATACTTCATTTTATCATGTTTCCATAAACATGGGCACTGCTGGACCAGTGTGGGAACACAGTTAACAACTATAACCTTTATCTTCAGTAATTTTATATCCTGAAAACACTTGAAACTGTCTCAAGATGTTCTACAACACTAAGATGTCCTCTTCTGTTTTTATCATGTACAAAATAATATCATCCTGAAATTAAGCCAACTTTTCTTGACTACCTTGTCAACTTTATCCTTGAACTTCTGGGTCCCTTAATTTCTCTGCCAATGGTTCTAAATATAAAGCAAAAGGGGAAACAGGACAGTCCTACCCAGTTTCTCTGTTCAGACACAGCTTGCTAGAAGGGGAATCTCCCACTTTATTTTTTGCCTCTGATTCCTCAAATAGCCTCTTAATTAACCTTATTATTGTATCAAGGAATGAAAATGCTGTCATTGTCCTACTCATAAAATCCCACCTTACTCTGCCAAATGCTATCTCTGCATCAAGACCCACCAACAACAGTGGTATTTTCTTACACTCTGCTTCCCTCTGGATCATCAGTGTTTTTTTAAGTTGTCAAATATTTGCCTTCCCTCCACAAAACCACACTGAACCATATTCATCAATTTTGGCAACACCTTTGCCATTCTTATACCTAGTAAACACATAAACAATTTACAATCATGGCTTAAAATTGAAATGGGCATATATGAAACTGGGTCTAATGGATCTTTTTGTCTTTGGGTATTACAGACACCACAGCTTTCTTCCAGGATGTTGGTGCTTCCCCTCCTAAAACTTACAAATCTTTATCACTCTCTCCCCTCCTAGCTTCTAAACTTCCACAGGAATACCATCTATTCTGGAGATTTTCCTGCAAACTGATTGTATGTCACTGATTATCTAATGTCCTTCTATCATAACAGTTAATTGTTGGGAGTCATCCACCTCTAACCTAGGTATACTTAAGTCTTGCATAAATATTTCCATTTGTGCTCTTTCTTGATTACCACTGTTCTTTGCTTTATACAAATTTTCATAAAAGTTATGAGATATCACTAATACCTCTACAGGATCTCTGGTTATTTCTCTTGTTATAGGTTCATTAAGTTTGACAATAACCTTTTCCACATTCTGTTGCCTAAGTCGTTCTGCTAAAAGTTTTTGTGTTTTGAAGTTATCAAAAAACAGTTGCTTAGCAGCAATCTGTATAAACTCATGCATATTTTCCAGATACTCCCTTATTTTCTCTTCAACACTCTGTAATTGCTCCTCTTCTTGTTCTGCGAGATTCCCCTTATTCTACAATACTTTACTTTTGTCAACCATTCTAAATAATTCCTGTTACTTCTTAACCACATTTGTTTTTCTTTTATTTCTACCCTATTCTTAAACTCCACTTTCATTTTATCCCATTCAGTACTACATTTTTGTCAGGATCAACTCTTTCTGCTGGTATGACTGCATCTTTACTTTTAAATATCTTGTTTGCTTTCTCATGGGCAGGCTTGAAGCATACACTCGATGTGCCCTTTCAATTAACGAATCTTTCCATGGAGCACCAGTCCAATTACTTATTTGTGCTTTCATAAAACTAAAACAGTCTGCTCCTTCTAATTTGTGTACAGCAAAAAATCTCAGTTTCCTGTCTTTTATCTCTACTATTTTTGAAACAACTTTTCATGAGTAGCCTTGTATTCAGCATTTTCATTTCTTCCTTTGATTTTTGCAGTTTTATTAGTTTATCTGAATAGCTAACGTTTCTTTTATTTTTTCAGCCTTTTGTTATGAGTTGATTCATTCCTTTAGTGTTCCATTTATTTTAATCACCTCTGAGTACATTTGTTTTATTTTTTTCTTCTAAATTACTGGAAGCCATCTCTTGAACCAAAGTTGAAGCCGGAACCGCTTTTTACTGGTAGGATTCTTTCTAGTTAGTGTTTTTTCTTCATCTTTTCTGGTTGACTTTCCTTCAGGTTCCCCAAATTTCTTCTTTGTTGGTATCCAGGCAGTGAAGTTACTAACCAGTAACTGAATTCTACACAGACTGACAAATTCACTGGCGCTCTTTTCTCAGTTTCCTGTTTTTACACTAGGAAAGCTGAAATCAAGATGTTGATCAGTATGTGGTCATTCTGGAGATCCTGTTATCTGCCCTTTTCAAGGTGAAAATGTTAAGCTCAGAATGTGCTACTGCTATGTTTGTACAGTGCATCTGCTATTTTGGAGCTTGGCATCATGAATAGAGTTATATCACTGGTGGTGAATGAGAGACATCAGCTCAGTTGATTGTCCTGTAGCTTACTTCAGTCATTGATCTGGAGTTTGCCTTTTTCAGTGAGAAAGCCCCAAATCCAGGCAGTGCTGGTAAGTTTCTAGAGGGCATTTGGCTATTTTATTGCTTTGTGCCTTTAAGGTGACAATTTAGTTAAATTACATCATTGGTGAGTAGTAGGGAAAAATCAGATTTAAGTTCCATTTTGCACGAATGATTGCTAGCACAGGCAGCAGTGCAACTCTGAAGATGTAAAGATGCAAGACAGTGACAGATTTCTTACTGAGAAGATATAAGTCAAGTTATATATAACATTATTTTGTATCTATGAGCCTTGGGGAGTAAATTACAGGTAATTACCAAAAGTTTACAAGATCTGACAGAACATTATTGCTAAATGTTTTCAAATGACAGTGTTCTGTTTCACCAAAGTTCAGCAGAATGCTTCAAATTTTTTATTTGGGGAGCTGGTATGAGGTAAACAGAATTCCTTTTAACTAACACTCTATATAAGTGCAAACAGATTTAAATGGCTTACTGTAAAAGGCACTACTTTTATGGTCAAAATATTAGTTTAGGCAGCCCATGTATAATATCAACCAATAAACAGTACAATTTCAGAAAATACTACTAATTTCTGGCATAAACTTTAAAAGGGATAAGGGCCATTTGATTGATTTGGAAAGAAATTAAATACAACATGACATGGGAAACTCAGTTGGACATGTTCAGCGGACAGAGACATGGATCCTTATTGTTTGAATGTCAACAGGAATTGTTACAGCTTAATGTAGAAAGGTCATTAATGGTGACTCGGCTTACCCCTTAACTTTACACGATGACAGTAGTAAGCTGGAACAACCTTTATTTGATATAGACAAGGACAAAGCTGGATAATGCAGTAGTTAAAATAACAAGAAACAAGAGCAACCTTTAGTTGGTAATCAACCAGAAGTAGATGTTAGGTCAGCTACAAGCTGTAGACACATCAGTACGCAGCCCAGGTATAGATAATGTGTTGATACTATGATACTATTAAGCAAAATAAATATTTTATTTCTAAATCTAACAGAAATTTAATTAGGTTAAGTTTAAGTAGTTGTAAAATGATTGATATAAAGCAAAGTTTGCCAAAAATGAAGTGTAGACTAGGGCCTTACACCATGTTAATAACTACATCTGGCCTCAAAGATATATGGGATACTGAAATTAATATAATATGCAGACATACAAATGTGATGACGTTATTAGGATAGAAAAAAAATCAAGATGGATTAATTTATGATGAAATTTCCCACTTTCTATACTCAGTGATGATTCAGTACTAAAAGCTAGAACTTAAACAAATGGTTAAAAGGCACATTATTATTGGAGCAAGGACACTGTATTACATTACAAGAAAATTCAGTTAAAAGAAAGTAGAGCTGCATAAAATCTTACCATAACAGTAGGTGTCCTTCTCTTCACTGTTGCAGTATTCTTTACATAAGGGATCTCCAGCCAAGGATAGCCCAACATCCAGCCAGTATACCAAAGCCTTTGGAATTTACTGACATCATTCATCACACGTATGCTCTTCATGCAAGGTGTAGGGCATAAAGTGTACCACAAAACTGAAAAGCCCAAGAGAAACAGAATATCCCTATGGCCCAGGAAGAACATGTGTATCCAGAAGGAGAAAAAGAAAAGAATCCTAGGCTAGGAAGGCAAAAAGAATAGGGCAGAGCAGAAATGGTAGGAGGGAGGGAGCGAATACTGCAACAGTGAAAAGAAGTACATCTACTGTTACGGTAATATTTTACACAGCTGTACTATGTCCTTTTACATCACTATTGCAGTATTCTTTACATAAGGGAGAGTACAAAAGCTCAAGAGGAAACTTGGGAGGAGGAAGGCGCAGAACAGCCCTCTAGAAACCCATGCAGGATATCTCTAGCAAAGCTAACTCTTGCTATGTTCTGGAAACAACATCCAACTTGTAATTTTTAGTGAAGTTATAGGCAGAAGTCCAAGTAGCAGCCTCAAGGATGAAACTGGTGTCCAGTCCTTTGAAAAAAAAAGCACCAGAGGAAACAACAACTCTGGTAGAATGAGCCTTTACAGATGCAGACAGACATTTACCATGAAAGGAACAACAAAAAGAAATGGCATTAGAGAGCCAGGAAGAAATGGTTTCTTTAGAAACTGCCAAACCCAGAGACCTGGGATGAAAGGAAACAAAAAGTTGCTCAGATTCGTGAATGGGCTTACTCTTAGCCAAGTAATATCTGAGCTGCCTATGCAAATCGAAGGTGTGAAGAATCTTCTCACTAGCCAACTGTGGAGAAGGAAAAAAGGAGGGTAAATTAAAAGACAACTCATTGACCACCTTGGGCATAAAAGAAGGATTAGCACAAAGAGACACCCTGTGCCTGTGAAAAACTAAGAAAGGAGGAACAGCCTAAAACCTGAAGTTCAGATACTCTATTAGCTGAAGAAAGGGCCAAAAGAGTCGTTTTTTTATAAAGAGCCCGGCTAGAGGCAGCAAAGGAATGCTGGAAGTCATGAACCCTAGAACCCTGAGAAAATCTCTGGCTGTGACTGAAGCCCTAGGAAAAAAGAGAGTGAAAAGAAGGCAGTCAGAGAGAGGGCCTTGGGAGGAGGCAGGGATGCCCACAAGAGAACTGTCTGGATCTTGCAACTGAGAAAAACATGATCTTGAGAAGAAACCAGGACTGATTTCTGAAAGTGTATGGTAAACCCCAAGCTTTGTAACAGATGAACAGTAAACTGGAGGTGATGAAGCAGAACTTTAGGGGACACAGCCTGAATGAGCAGGTCATCTAGATAAGGAAAGGTCTGATCCCCCTCTCATCTTGTAGAAGGCAATGACAGGAGCAAAACATTTGGGAACACCCTTGGAGCAGTAGAGATGCCAAAGGGCAAAGCATAGAACTGAAAATGCAAAGAAGAAACAGAGAAATGTAAAAACTTCTTGAAAAGGGGATGCATTGGGATGTGGAAGAAGGCACCCCTGAAGTTCAGAGATACCAAGAAGGCCTGGGGAAGAAGATGACAGAACAGGATTCAAAGACACAACATCTGAAAGGAGGGTATCTTTAGAAAGGTTGGAATAGAAACCTTCCCCATCCTGAGTAGACAGCAAAACTTAAATGGTACCCTGAACCAGAAGGCCCTGAAGTACTTCCAGAAAGAAAGGAAGGAAGCTGTTCTTGTGGAGGTTGAGGGATGCCCAGAAATGGAGGAAGAGATTTCCACACCATGAAATATTCCTGATGAATAATGAACAAAACCCAGGAGTCTTGGGTGACCCTTAACTAAAAGGGAAGGGACAGGGAAAGACTAATGGATAAGGGAACCTGACCTACAGAAAGGGGAAGCAAACTGTCAGATGAAACCTGGTTTGTCCTGAAAGGGAGGCTTCTGAGAAATAGGTGTCTGAGTAGACTTAGCTGGAGGTACCTGCCTAGAAACCTTTTTACCTTTAGGTGGAGGGCAAGACTGTCTGTGAATAAAGACAGATTTGGAGGGATATGTTCTCTGAAACTTAGGGATAGGAGAAACAAAAATATGTTTCAATTCCTGCAAAGCCTTGCCTTTATCTTGGAGTGACTTAAGTTCAGCAGCAGAGCCAAAAGGGTTTTTATTATCAAGAGGAGCATACAACAATTTAGCTTTAATGTCATCAGATAAAGGCTGAAGATATAGCTAAGAGTAACACCTCAAAACAAAACCAAATGTAGCAGTCCTAGAAGAAGCATCATAACTACACTTAATAGAGTGATGAGCCAACTTGGGAGGCAGAACCCAATAAAGAAAGGGCAGAGACCTTTCCTTCTGAATCAGAAATTCAGAAAGTGCCTGAGAAGTTTGAGAAAGAAGGGCTAAAACATACCTGGTCATATGAGTCTGGTAATTGATAGCCCTAAAAGCCAGGATAGCAGCAGTATAGACCTTTTTGCCTAGATGCTCCATGGCTCTACTGTCATTGTCTGAAGGAAGTAATTTAGTAGAAGACAAAAAGCTTAGCAGGTTTGTCAAATGAGAAGAATCAGGAGGACAGTTTTACAAAAATTTACAATCATCAGGGAACCTTGTAAAATCTGTCATGTTTCCTGGATATTAGAGGCTGAAAATTAAGGGCTACAAATGTTACTGAAAAGGTATCTATGAGGGCAGCCAAGACTGGAGGAACAGCAGAGGTTTGGGGCACTCCATCTGGAGGAGTTCATAATACCTCCTTTGAACATCAGAAACCTGAGAAAAGTCCTATTTAAAATATTCCATCATGTGAGAAATACTGTCCCTGAAAGGGAGTTCTTCTAAGGAAGAATTTGGACTAATAGAATCCTCTTCCTCAGACCCATAATCCAAAGGCGAAGGGATCTGAATCTAAATCCTCATCAGAGGACTCTTGCTCCCTGGGTCTCTTAACAGGAGTACATGACCAGGGAGGGGCAGGCACTGAAACTCCTTGATGAGGCTTCAAGGCCATTAAAGCTTAAACATCTCCTGGATAAAAGCATGCATTCACATTGGCGATTTTTAACAGCAGGGAGAATATGTTTTTTTGTTTCTTTGTTTGAGGGACATCTATCCGAAAAACCTTAGGAGGTTCGGACTGTTGCCTCCACTCAAAAAACATAGTAGGAATCTCCTCCCAAACTAGAATCTACAGTATCACCCTTTGGTCCCTCAGATATTATCAACTAAGATTCCCCCTCAAAATCCAGAGCAAAAGCTTATAAAGACTCTGAGGATATGACAGAAGTTGGATCCATGCCAGCCACTGACAGTTTCGCAGCAGAGGTCTCCAAGGGAACAACTGGACGATCCTCTGGGCTTTCACCATCCCTGAGAGAGACATCCGGAGGAGGCTGTACAGCAGCCGAATCAGACCTGTTTTTTGGTCTTTTTCTTGGCAAGTGGTTGACCTTTAGGATGGGAAGATTCTGCCACAGCACCTTGCACCAACAATTGCAGAAGCTGGATTTCCAGGTAAATAGATAAGGAGGAGAGATGGATATATAGGGTCTTAAGGACATACACTTGGTAGACAGAACAGTGTGTAATGTCGTGAAAAGTACCAAGACAGAAGAGACAGTGCTTATGATGATCTTTATGGCGAATCTGTCTCCCACACTGATATTTTCCCCTTTCTGGATGACATGTAAACTCACAAAAAAATAAAAAATAAATAAAAATAAAAATAGAAAGAGATGAAAAGAACCCCCAACAGGCACTTATCTGAAACATGGCTCAATAACCAGCACAGAAGAAGGAGCATTCAGACCAACATTCAATGATGGCATTTGGACTGGTAAAGAAGTTCTGAGGTATATACATTCGACTGTCACCTTTATGACCTAAACCTTGCATGGGGAGCATACATGTGATGCACGACATCTATTAATTCCAAAGGCTTTGGTATACTGAACGGATGTTGGGCTATCTTTGGCAGGAGATCCCTTATGTAAAGAATACTGCAACAGTGATATGGAAGGACAACATACTGTTTTCTAAGGACACTTCTCACTTCGGGTCTACTTTAGAACGATGAAAACGCAAAATGTCGAGCGCTTACATGAGCAAAAAATGAGGAATTCGATATTGATTTTTTGGGATCGCAGTACAGTGAAGATTGGAATATTTGCCCTTTCCTCACTGTAGTGCAATCCAGGAGTAGGAAAATATATTTAGCAGGGGGTGCAGCCCCCACAAAAGCGATTTCGTGTTTCTGATTATTTGCTCATGTGAGCATTCGATAGTTTGATTTTTCATTGTTCTGAGATAGACCCCTCACTTCTTGGTTATCAATAACACACACAAATACACACACACACACACACACACACATGAGCAGGGGACTGGGCAGCAAAGTTTGGCCGACTGCAAATATAGTGGAAAGTGCAGTGGACACAGATATATCACAGAGAAGGGACTCAGGACTCAGCAGCATGGTGCCAGCCAGAGCCCTGAGCTAAGTGCCAAAGCCAAAATGAATAGTCCAAGCAAAAAAACAAAAAAAAGGTAACCTAGGTGGCAATCCACTAAGCACAGAATCCACACAGCAGGGACATGGGGACAGGGGTTGATAGTGGCCTTTCTTTGACTTTTGACACTTTTTTTGACCCGTAAAGTGGTTAGAAAGACCTTCTACATGTACCTGAACCATCTGGATGAAGATATTGATAGATCAAGATTTCCCTGTACTTTTCCTGTACTCTTCTTCACCTCTCACAGGGATTCGGATAATGATCAGTAGGGATGTATCTCACCTGATGAATTAGAAGAGAGACCACCAAAAAGTCTCACAAAAAAAAGGAAGGGACTCAAAAAAAATCTGTCATATGCTGCCAAGAAAAAAAAACAGCTCCATTCTTATCCGTCTGACTGTGCCTGACCGTGACAGTGTAGGTGACCATACCCCATGTCAATCAAGCATGAATCACCTCTCAAAATCCATCTCCAAAAACCAACAAAACCAAAAATCCACCAGTAAACCTACGGATGAATAAAATATATACGGCTGGTGGGGGGGATAGATCAGACTGATGACTCTGATAGATCTAACTCCTATGCTGTGAGGCAAAGCACAGAGCACCTCGCTGGGCCTGTTCGCTGGCTCTGTTCAAGAGGGAAATGGGAGATGGAGGGGAGAGAATTACATCAATCCCTGAATCTCTGCTGCTCATGGGCACATGCACACAGGCACAACAGTATAAACTTTTTAAAGTTTTGTATTTTTAAGCCCTGAAACTTGGGCAAACTTTAGGCTAAATAGCCTGGGCCAGATAGCCTAGTATAAACCTATGAACCTATAAACCTATGAACACACACAAACACATGCATATGTGTGTGTGTGTGTGTGTGTGTGTGTGTGTGTGTGTGTGTATATATATATATATATATATATATATATATATATATATATAAATATATATATGGGTCCCCTTGACTTCATCGACACGCCGAAACACCAACGCTAAGAAGACCGGCACTAGAAGACCGAAGAGGCAGATGATCGACAATGTGAAATTCCGACAGCCGAAACACCGACATGGGCAACGTGTGAGTGCGGTGTAAGTGTCTTGATAGTGAGGGTTTTAGCGTTAGGGAGCGAACAGGTAAGTGTGTGCTAGTGAGGGATTTAGCGTTAGGGAGTGGACAGGTAAGTGTGTGCTAGTGAGGGATTTAGCATTAGGGAGCGGACAGGTAAGTGTGAGATAGTGTGGGATTTAGGGTTAGGGTGCGGGAAAGGTGAGTGTACGGTAGTGACGGACTTTAGGTGTAGTGGCGGTTAAGTGAGTTAGGGTTAAGGTGCGGGTAGGGTAAGTGTGCGATAGTGACGGAATGTAGGTTTAGTGGCAGGTTAAGTGAGTTAGGGTTAGGGTGCGGGTAGGATAAGTGTGCGGTAGTCTTGGACCTTAGGGTTAGGGTTTGGGTTAGGGTTAGTGCATGTATAGTTGTGTGTTATGTGTAGTTTACGTTTTGTGTGTCGGTGTTTTTGGTGTTGGTGTTATGGTGTTCGGTTTTGTGAGTTGTCGGTTTTGTGCGTTTTCGGTGTTTTGGTGTCGTTGTTTTGAGTGTCTGGTTTGTGGCGTGTCGGTGTTGTGATAAGGATCCATATATATATATATATATATATATATATATATATATATATATATATATATATATATATGTGTGTGTGTGTGTGTGGAAAAAGACAAATTAACAATAAGTAATACAGATGAAATTTAGAATTTAAGTAATAGGGCTCAGCTCAACTATTTGTTTCACACTTTAACAAAATATTTAGTGCACATAGGCCAGTTTTCGCTAACAGTGCACACTACAGTGAGAACATATGATGTCCTTGAATTGCAGACGAAATGGTATGGAATGAAGTAAAAAAAATTCTCATGGTCCAGAATGAAATACCCAGCATTTTTAAAAAAATAAAGGTGCTCGTGTAATTAAGTTATAAGATGGTTATTTTAGAAACTACTGACTCTGTTTTGTACCATCACAGAGGAAGTCAGTGATGGTACATATCAATAACATGGTAAACAAGAAAATATGAAAACTATAACCCAATTAATTTTATTTCAGTAATAGGGAACAGTTCTGAGAGAATTCTTATAAGATTCCTATCTTTAAATAAACTAGATCACAGACATACCCTTCAACTTGGTTTTACTCTAGGACAATTGTATCACACTAATTTGGTTACACTCTATGCCAGCATACCAAAGGCATCAGATTTAGAATCATCTACTAGATGTAATGTGGGATTTCTAAAGAGCATTTGACTCAATTCTCCTGTGACTGAATTCCCTGGGTAAGTTTCAAATAAAAAGTTATGCAGCAACTTGAATTAAGAACTTGTTATGAGCTCAAACCTTACAGTGCGTTATAGTGGAACATACTCAAAATTATACTACAAAAAATTCAGAGTCCCACAAGATTATATATTGGAGTTCATTCTGCTTTTACTTTTTATATCAAAAGTAAACAGTAAATGTGAAATATGTGGATTGTGGCCAGGAAGAGACTTCACTGCTGCACCTGTGATTGGCTAAGCAACTGCAAGCACCTGGCAATACTGAAAATAGGTTTGATGCTATGGGACCTGGCACCCTAGTGTAAGGGTGAAAGCTAATGGGATATAGGACAGCAGCCCATAATTATACATATATTTATACTTCAAAAAGAGAAGCTATGTCTTACCATAACGTTCCATCTGTATTGTTGATCCTCGTTCAGTCATTACGTATGGGTATCGGTTCTGAGCTCGGAACTGAACCGGCCATTTTCCAAGCTCGCGTCAGCTTCAAACTCTCGAGCTAATCTCTTACCCACAATTCCCCTCTCCCTGTTACCTCAGATTGAGTTTGCAAGTTAAAGAATGTAGAGGCTACCTCTGGTCAAATAACCTAAGAGAACTGGATGGTGAGATCCACTAGAAACCACAGGAGGGAGAAGGAGGGAAGGTTGTAATGACTGAACGAGGATCAACAATACAGATGGAACATTATGGTAAGACATAACTTCTTTATCTGATATTGTTAATCCTCATTCACTCCTTACGTATGGGACAGAGTCCCCAGCTACCTCTATTCCTGGGTGGCTCTCATGGAAGGACATTCCTGAGCACCACAGAACCGAAAGATGCTCTTCCCCTAGAGGCCAAATCCAATTTGTCATGACTGATGAAGGTATGAGGTGTAGCCCAAGTTGCAGCTGCACAGATGTCATGTAAAGAAGCTCTGGCATGGAAGGCAGCAGAAGTTGCCACCGACCTTGTTGAATGAGCTTTCATGGTAGTAGGCAACGAGATATTACATTGTGTGTAAATAAAGTTCACACAGTCCTTCAACCATCTAGCTAATGTGACCTTTGCAACAGCGGATCCTAATTTGGGTCCAGAAAAGGCCAAAAATAACTGGTCAGATTTACGAAAGGGTTTAGTCCTGTTTAGGTAAAAACAGACTTGCCTGTGTATATCAAGGGTATGTAGGCAATACTCTCCTTTGTTTGAATGGTTGGGAAAGAAAACTGGCAATTCAATGGTTTGATTAATGGACATTTCAGAGATCACTTTAGGCAGAAATGACGGATTAGTTCTGAGAGACACTATCTCTATGAAAAAACAAGTATGGACTCTTGATACATAAAGCTTGAAGTTCAGAAATACGTCTGGCAGAAGTAATAGCGACCAAAAACAAGGTTTTCCATGACAAATACTTGAGGTCGCAAGAAGAAGCTGGTTCAAAAGATGCCATTGTCAGAGCTTGTAGAACTAATGATAAATCCCATGATTGAATAGGTTCTCTAAAAGGTGGCTTCAGATTATTCACACCTTTTATGAAGGTCTTGCACAATTTATGGGACATAATAGAGGAATTTTGAACACCCTCATGAAAATTAGAAATTGCAGCCAAATAAACTCTAATGGTAGAGGCTGACAGACCCCATTGAAACAGTTTGGCCAGACAGTCTAGTATTATTGATGCTGGTGCTGAAAAGGGGTCTACTTGTTTATCTTTCAGTCAACAGGTAAATCTTTTCCACTTGCTCAGATAAGTAATTCTAGTGGGGGACTTATGAGAAGCAATGAGAATATCACGTACTGGTAAAGAAAGATCATTCTGCTGGCAATCAAGGGAATTGGAGTAGCCAGGCCGTTAACTTCAGGCTGTTCAGGTTGGGATGAATCAGGTTCTGTGGGTGTGAGATCAACTCCGGGATTGGATGGAGGAGTTCTGCTGTGGCGACCCCTAACCGGGAAAAGCGAAAGACAACAACAACATAGAAAATGCCGTAAAGGTGTGACATTCTCTGGAACTGGCATTTCAACAATTGCTGCTTGCTTAGTACAGATCTGGTTGTAATCCAGAACTGGTAAACAAATGTCCCACAAAAGTAACTTCTTTCAGTTTGAATTTACATTTCTGAGGATTCAGTTTAAGATTTTCTTCATGTGCATGGTCTAGAATTTTCCTGAGATTTCTATCATGTTTGTCTTCACTACTGCCTCCAACAATAATATCGTCTACAGCACATAGATAACCAGCAAATATTTGTTCCATGGCATGTTGAAAGACTTCATTGGCAGAACTGATTCCAAATGGCATTCTTACAAAAATCTATATGGATGTAGTTAACAATGAAGATTTGCGATCCAGCAAAATTTGCCAAAAAGACCTTTTTGAATCTTAAGACAAAAAACAGTGGAATTTGTCATGAGAGTGGCTACCTCTTCTATTGTACGTATTGGATGATGAGGACAATTAAATGCTTTGTTTAAGTCTCTTGGATCAATACATATTTGAATATCATCTGAGCTTTTCTTATGAGCTAGGACCATAGAGGATACCCCATTCAGTTGGTTCTTCTATTACAGTAATGACACCATTTTGTCAAGTTCTGCTTTTATTTTACTCTGGATTGCTACTGGAATCTTACTTGCTGGTCTGACGAGGTTTACTTCAAGGTTTAACTTCATGGAATATGTAACTAGAAGTTTACCAAGCTCATCTTCGAAAATATCACCATAGTCACTAAAAATACTCTGTGTAAAACTATTGCTGTTATTCATACTTATATGGTGAACCTCTTTATTAAATGAAATCAGTCCCATTCTCAGACTTTCTTTGAGGCCTAACAGTGAGTGCAAGTGTCTTTTGATTACGTAAAACTGCAAGTCATAGCTGTTTCCAGCAAAATGGCATTAAAGAACTACTGCGCCATTAGTTTGTATCTCTTCACCACCATAAGCAACTAGTTTTGCACACTTTGCTGAATCAAGCTTCTCACCAGCTTTTACTTCAGCAAACATTTCTGCTGCTATAACACTGCACGTAGACCCAGTGTCTACTTTAAGCTTTTCAGATTTTCTGTTAATATGTACAGTACAAAATATTTCACTCTTTGCTGACAACTGATAGTCTATTGTATTAACTGTTTTTTTTTTATCGCAGAGACACCATCAACATAGAAAGTTTGCCGACAGCTCTCTTGGTTCTTTGAAAACTCTCTTTTAACATAAGTTTTGACACTTTAGATGTGTAAAGCCTTTTGAAATGATTCCACTTTTTATATATGTGACATTTCTGACTAGAAGCTGAACACTTTTCTCCTTTAGGTTCATGACTGCTCCACAATTATGACAGTTAACAATGAGGTTAGGTGTGGCACTGACTCTCGGTTTATATATTTTTTTCATCTTAACTTTCTGCTCCACACTATCAACATTCGCACTGGCAGATACAGCAAACATGCTTTTCTCATTCATAAGCATATTTGTATACTTTTCTGTAATCTCATGTATTTGACAAATCTCAATGGCTTTGCTCAATGTTAATTCACTATCTCAAAGCAAAATCTTTCTCACTGCATCATTAAGACTGCATACAAGACAGTATTTTATCACCTCATATCATACATCACCAAATCTGCATGTTTTTGCTCTATTTCTTAAGTCAGTAATATATGTTGCAATAATTTCACCAGACTTTTCATTTCTTGTGTGTAAAATTTGTGTTTTTACATTGTAATATTCTTTTGAGGGTTACACGTTTCTCTATATTTACGTTTTAAGCACTCAGGGTCTTCCCGTGTTTCAGCCTGTATCACAATATGGCAGTTCTCCCCTTCCCCTGCATACACAGTAGGTGCATATGCAAACGAACAGTCTTGCTCCATGGCCTCTAAGCCAGCTACATTGAGAAGTATAAATGCTCTTTTATGTGCGTCTTTATCAGAAAATGCAGCCTGTATGAAAATATCATATTCCTGCTCAAACACTTGGCAATTCTCAGCAATATTATTACCAACACCAGCAGTTCAGGTCTGCGAAATCCCTCTGCCATAAGAACAAATTTCTTTTAAACACAAACCTGGCTTTTCTAATTTTGCTCAAGCACACAACAATCTCTATGAAAATGCTTTATTATAACACTGCAAATACCTCAAATACTCCAGACGGCTAGTACCAATATCATTAAGGAGAAGGGAAAGAATGTCGAGTGGAAGTGGTAAGTTCAGTGGGTGGACATAATTTTTTTGTGCGTGTGTATGTATTTAAACACTGGGCACTTCACTCTAAAAATCATATTTATTTAACAAATGCAGCTATAGTTTATAGGTTAGTACTAGGCTAACTGCCCCGGGGTATTTTAAGCCTAGGCAATTACCCCATGTGAGAATCAAACCTTGCACGTTGTATCTGTAAAGTAAACAACTTAACCATTATGCCATCCTCTAAATGCTGTACAGTGTACAGGACTGGGGTCAGCAGGGCAGCATGCAATGTTTTAGGTGGAACCAAAGCTGAACTGAGAGGTACTTGTTGGCTACAGCTATGACTGCCAATAAAATTGCAACACCAAAGTGAAGCAGTTCAACATCAAAAAGAGTAGTGTGTGTCACAGTTATGAGGCTAGCCTGTTTTTTTAATCTTTCAAAACACTAATAATTGTCTCTGTGGATACAGGAGTCAAAGAATATGAAGTGTCTTGTAATTATTTACTGAACAGTAAATACTTTCATCTCTAAAATAATCACTCACTGGATTAAGACTTCATCACACTTTGACCATTATTATGTAATCCTTTCTATTTAAAGCCCCTATTAATCACATGACTTATCACATGAAAAAGCATACATTCTTTGTCTTTTCTTATAAATGCAATTAAAATCATCACAAGTATAGATAAGGTGATAAGAGTACTGAATTATATTAAGAAATGCAAAGTGCAAATATAATGTCACAGGAGACAAAAGTGAAAATAAGCGAGCATAAGAATTTGATAAAGAAAAGACTTCAGGATGGATATTCAGCAGAATATCAGGGACAAAGGAAAAGTGGAGTACTTACACTAATTGCAAGAGGAGCTTCAATAGTGATAGAAAAGGAAAAAAAAGATAATAATGGTAGATTGTGGTTGTAAGGGGCTACTGGTGTGGGAGGAGGATTGAGCTAGCATGTTTTTATATTCCTCCCAAATCTGCTATTATGGAACTTAAGAAAAATTATGGAGAAATAATCAGCTTTCAGCAGGGAATATTACTTATAGGTGTGGCCTAAAACTTGATTTGCAACAGTTAGGATGTATCTGGGGCACCTAGAAAGGAAAGTATAACAAAAGAAGGTATATTTCTGAAATTGAAAATATTTGGTATGGAGAAAATGTATATATTATTCTCAAAGGTACTATAACTGGGCTAGACTAGACCAAAATTATGTTTCATAGGAACATGTGGATTTAATTGAAAGCTTTGATACACATCCAATAACGGTTTCAGATCATGCACAAATAACTAGGATAAAAATGCAGGGTAATGAAGTAAAAATGAGACACTGGCACTTCCCCACTTACCTGTTAAAAATGTGGAATTTAAGAAATGGGTAGTGGAAATTACTCAAGAGTTATTAGGGAAGACAGAATTTTCTTCAGAAAGTGAAGCTAGTGAGTGAGATAAAATGAAAATGACTTTAAAAATAGGGTAGAAATAAAAGAAAAAGAGATACAATTAAGAAGCAACAAGAATTATTTTGAGGGGCTGACAAAGGTTAAAGTATTGTAGAATAAGGGGAATCTTACAGAACAAAAGGAAGTGCAACTGCAGAGTGCTAAAGAGAAAATAAGGGAGCAACTGGACAATATGCATACATTTAGAAAGATTGCTGTTAAGCAACTGTTTTTTTTTTCAATAATATCTCTAAAGCACAAGAACGTTTAGTGCAATGACTTAGGCAACAGAAAGTAGAAAGGGTTGTTATCAAACTTAAGGAGCCTATAACAAAACAAAAAATAACTAGAGTTCCTGCAGAAATATTATCTGCAAAAAGTGTTGTATTGTTAATCTCTGTATACATTGTGACTGCATTATTTTTGTTAAACATGTTAATAATGTTGCTTCCTTATATTGTATGTATGTGTGTGTGTGTGTGTGTGTGTGTGTGTGTGTGTGTGTGTGTGTGTGTGTGTATATATATATATATATATATATATATATGTGTGTGTGTGTATATATATATATATATATATATATGTGTGTGTGTATATATATATATATATATATATGTGTGTGTGTATATATATATATATATATATATATATATATATATATATATATATATATATATATATATATATATACTGTTTATTTTGTATATTGCTATTTCCTATTTTTGTAGTTCATATAATTATCATTTTTTCTTTTCTTTCGGGCTTTTCCCCAGGGAATCCACTGAAAATGGGCTCCTGGCCCAGTCGGACTATCCCGGTAAACCGGTCTATATTATATAGATGAAATTTCAAAATCTCGAACGCTCATATGAGCAGAAATGCAGGAAATCGAAATCACTATTCAACCCCAGCTAAATATATATTCCAACTCCGAGTTTGCACTACAGTGAGGAAAGGGCAAATTTTCCAATCTTCACTGTATCGTGATCTCACAATAGGGATTACGAAGAATGGCATTTTCGACTTCTAAGCCGTTCGAGATTTTGATTTTTCGTCAGTCTAATAGGGACCCTGGTAAACAAATGTAATAAACAAATAAATACATATATTTCGGAAAGTTTATAAAAATTTGTATAAAGCACAGTAATGTTGAAATCAAGCAAAAGCATAAATGGAAATATTTATGGAAGACATTTCAGTATGCCAAAGTTAGAGGTAATGAGCCTCCGCATTTAAAATAGCATAAGATAAGATAAAAAGAGTGAGGTATAATTAATCTGTAGGAAAGTCTCCGGGAATAGATGATATTCCTGTGAAAATCTGGAAGCTAGGAGAGAAAAAGTGATAAGATCTGGAAGGTTTTATTTTACAGTATTTTGAAAAGAGGGAAGTACAAACATCCTGGAAGAAAATGTGGTGGCTGTAGTACTTGAAGGTGGTAAAGACCCAGAAGAACCAGATTTACATAGACCTATTTCAACTTTAAACCATGATTATAAAATGTATGCGTCTATACTAGCTAAAAGAATGACAAAAGTGTTGCCAACACTGATAGATATGGATCATTGTGGTTTTGTGGAGGGAAGGCAAACATTTGACAACATTAATAGAACAATAACAATCCAGATGAAAGCAGAATGTAAGAAAAGAGTGCTGCTGTTGGTGAGTCATAATGCAGAGAAAGCATTTGACAGAGTAAGTTGAACTGTTATGAGTAGGGGAGCGGAAGCATTTGCATTCCCTGATACAACAATACGGTTAATTAGGGGGATATATAAGGGATCAGAGGCAAAAATTAAAGTGGAAGGATTCCTCTCTGTTAAGTTGCGACTGAATAGAGGAACCAAACAGGGCTGTCCTCTTTCCTTTTTGCTATCTGCTTTATATTTAGAACCACTGTCAAAGAAAGTAAGGGACTCTGAAATTCAAGGGCATAATTGGTATGGTAATCAAGAAAAGTTGGCTTTATTTGCATACAATATTATTTTGTACCTGATAAAACCAGAAAAGGACATACAAGTGATGTGGAACTTTCTGAGGTAGTTTCAAGTCATTCTGGAATATAAAATTAATGCAGATAAAACAAAGGCTATACCTGTAAACTATGTATCCACACATGAATTGGTTCAGAAATACCCATATTTATGGGGACATGTAAAATCAAATATTTAGGAGTATGGGTTAAAAGGATTGATATGGCAACTAAGAATATGTGGGAAGGGACTAAACAAAAGACAAAAAAATTGAGAAACTGGAAGCTGTTATTTATGTATATGGACAGCAAGATACAAACAGTGAATATGTTTTAGTCCATTTAGTTTTACACACTGGTCAGGCATATTTTTATACACCATGTGTGAAAGTGTGGATATTAACTAATAAAGAGTTGAAAGATTTTTTCTGGGAGGGGAAGGTGGCCAGGGTCAAGTGTGATAAGTTGATACTTCTAAACAGAACAAAGTTGTTTATGATTTCCTGAGTTAAAGGGACATTTCAGAGCTACACAGTTGAGGCTCACATACATAACACACAAAAAAGCTATAATTCAAAATGGAAAGGGATGATGATGATGATAAAGCAGGGGGAAAATTCAAGAAATAAGGAAAGTGTAGGATTTTGGATGCAGATCCATAAGACAAATAATAGCATTCATACAGAATATTATACTTGTAAAGCAGAACAATGTGTTCTAAGAACTAGGACAACACACGAATGCAGAAAGGAGATTTTACCAATAGGGATGACTGCATTTATGAGTATACAGACTCAGCAAGAGGGGCGGCTGGAATTTACTGGAGAAACCTGGCAAAGGAACTAAGGGATTGGGAGCAAATTACTAGACAAGGAAGGATAACAGAATGGGAGGAGGCCAAGAAGACATCTGGACTGCAGGCTAGAGACTGTCTTCCCTAACATTTGGACTGCAGGCTAGAGACTGCCTTCCCTATCAGGGAATATATATCAGAGAATAGGCAAAGAGAAGGTTAGGGGAACCCTAAGTGAAAGACCTGCTCTGACAGAGTTGGCAGTTTAATCTAGAACAGAAACTGCTGTTAAAAAAGAGCTAATTAGTAGGGCATACAAAATATTGCATGGTAACTATTAGGAATCAATCAGAGGAGGACAGAAAAGATAGTGAAGAGAAACTGGATACACAATTCATACCAAAACTACTGGAGGACATATGTATATCTCCCAAATATACAAATGTTTAGAAAAATTATGATTTTTACTTTGAATTGTTTGCACTGATATTTTTATATCTCAAGCAGACTCCAAATAATTTTTCCTCAAGTAGATAGCAAATGTTGGAGGTGTGATGGGGAAGAAAGAGGCACCTGGGATAATAAATTTTGGGAGTGTAATGGGTGGGCAGACTTTAAAAACTCCCTACACAGCATTCTGTCAGAAATGCTGTCTGAGCAAATAGGTGTAACCAAGGAATATATTTCTGAGCTGGGATACAGGATCTGAAATAACACAGTAATGCCTTGTTAAGTTTAATTTGGGAGGCTACCAAAAACAATTACTAGAAAATGGAAATCAAAGTCTAAACCTACTGTATTTGAAGTAGTGACTATTGGAGCAAAGATAAAAGAGCTAGAAGTAGAATATTTAGGAAAGGATAAGAGCAAATTACATAAAATTGGAAATTGTGGGAACAATGCATGCAGAATAATGTTCTGGAGAAGTAGTGAGGTTTAAGTGAAGGCAGGAACTGAGCAATTTATGTAATGTTGGATTGATGATAACTGTACAGAAAACTATATGTGATTTAAAATGTTTGTAACTATGAACATTTTAATAAGGTTTGTTTCTTTTTATATAAATGTTATGTTTGCCTATGTCATACGTGATATTTCAATAAAGGTGTTTAGAAAGAATGTACTTAAAAGCAACACTGATATTCAACCCCTTCCCTGAGCATGCATTCAATAATATCTACCATTTATGCTCACTGTCTCAATAATTAACATCTCTATTCTCCCCTCTTTATTTTTTCTTAATAAAATCAGTAAGAAAAACTTTTAAGTGCACTGAATGTGTCACCATTCTTTGTGTTAATGTGTTTGTTCATCCTATTTTTTTTTTAACTTTCTGCAAGTTTTCCCAGTATAGCATGCCTCATGTGTAGCACATGTAGCGATATAAAAACCATAACTGGAATCACAGTTAAAAAACTGGAAGTGTATAGTATGCTCTACTTGCATTTACACCTTCCTCAATAAACCTACACATACTACAAAACTGCACTTAATAGCTCTTCTCCTATAGTTTTTGTTTTCTCCCATCACAAATAATTTTATTGCCTAGGTTTTCTAAAATGTCTTTACTGTTAGAGTGCCTCTTAAAAATAAAACTAGTACATGACCAGACCAGTGTAGAGACTTTGTGGTCACTGCCTAAAATCTCACAATTTCTTTACCAATGGATTTTATACCATCCCTATCTACATTATATGTCAAAAACATCCCTGATCCCTACTCTTTATTCTTGTTCTTACTTGCACCATTAACTATTCCATTCTTCTTACTGGTATTATCAAGTAATACCATCTCTGGATACCCTCTCTTCCTAAATTTAATAAAAAGGTATTATCAAATTTGTCGTTAAATTATCAAAGTTTGTTTTCATTCTCTTGAATTCTTCTTAACATAAAAAGGATAAATGTAAATAAAATGTAACAAAGAATCGCTACCACAATTTTTAAACTAAGACTCACTTCTAATGTGGTACTATTTTGACTTTTATATACCACTGTATCTATAAAATGTATTCTGATACTTATCAACACAATGAAAAAAAAAACAGTGGTGGAATTAATATATGCAAAAAAGTTTCAAGTTTGCTTAATGATCCTTTCTACAACAGAGAAAATATCTGTAAAGTGAACAAACATCCATATTTTATCATAAAAAACTGCTATATACATACTGACTTTCACAGTGGCTCATTATCAAGTTAGCAAAATTTGTGGCTCGAGTGACTCCCATCGCCATCCCCATAAACTGTTTAAACAGTTCTCCCATCCCCTCCAAAAAAATAATTAGAATTCAAAACTTACTATATATAATAACTTATAAATTTCACCTCCTTTACTGAGTATTGTGCATCCTTCAATAAAACATTGCGTAATCAATCGTTACCCACCATGTGGGGAATCACTGTATACAGGCACTTCACATCTATCCTAACCAAAAGCTCAGGTCCTTTTAAAACTGCTCCTTTTATAACTTCCTTGAAATGGAAAGAGTCTCTGATAAAAACACTTCTTTTAATGCTGTCTGCAAAGCTAGATATGAATTTCAGTTTCAAATTCTTTGCTGACACAATAGGTCTCATAGGGAGATCCATACTATTTACATGCATTTTAACAACACCAAAAAATATCCCTATAACTGAATATGGGACTGTAAAAAATTAATATATTTCATTGTTGATCACTCCTTTCATTACAACCAGATGTCTATATTTCAATAGATTTTCAAAATATCACATTAATTGATCTCCAAATAAAAATGCACACCATTTAGCTTGTTGAACATTTTGTTTTTATAAATTTTAAAATTCATAGGAACCACTGTCTTCATAATATTTGAATTTGAGTCAATAGAGAGGCTGATTAAAACCTCATTCTCAGCTTTACTCAAATAAAAAAAAAATACTCCTACTTTCTTTCCCATAATTTCTTAATGCTAATTTCACAACTTTTTTCAAAGGCAGCAAAATGGTTGGATGCATTGGTGGACTATACAGACTGGTCTTGATAAATGCTGAATTCTGCCACCCATTACCCTTATCACAATTTTTAAATAACGCATTAAAATTCAGTTTTCTAGTTTAAGCTTTTAAACTAGTGATGGTATCTACCTGCTCTCTTCGCAAGGGGCTAAAACGGAAATCTTTTTAAGTACATTTAATTCAATTTCTTTTAAAACTTTATCAGATAAATTATACACCTTAAAGTCCATAGCTATCAATTTTTCTTTTTCCTCCAACCATTCTTGGATGATTTTTCTTCCCCTCCATATTTTGGTGCTGTGGGGAAGATGGCTGCTGTTGTAATATCTCAGCCCAGCTTTTGCTGGGAGTACTACCTTGAGTTCTTGTTGCCTGCCTGTATACAAAAAATCCTCAGAAACCTCATAACTGTCCTTATTCCCAGTACCTACACCACTGTTGATCTGTTGATAAACAAAACTATTTTTAAAATCGTCCAAATGCTCCATTTTTCTGTTAACACTCCGTTGTTTCAAATGAGACTGCTCTAAAGCTGATGAACAATGTGACCCAAATTCTGCATTCGAGTTGTCCTTTCCTCCATGTTTCTTCTTCCTTACAAATTCAATGAGAAGCATATTAACAGGCTCCATCCCAGAGTTGATCTCATTCTCAGAAGATACCAAAATTAATTCACTGTATAACACCACTAATTTCTTATTTGTAATGTCCATTTTTTTATATATTTTTTAACAATCATACTAGTAAAAGCCCTGCTTCCTCCAGTATCTTATGCTATTTGTCCTTGGACAACCCTCTGGGTACTCTATGATTTGCAATACCGACTTCAAAATACACTAAATCCCAATGTAACCTTTTTTATTTTAAGGTTACCTCCAAATCCTTAAAAATCTTTCCCTTGCTGAAAATAATGTGAAAAGACTCTTATGAGGAAGAAAACTCATCTGAAATAATAAAGCCATTGTCCTGAAAGTGGGTGCAACTAAACACTTTCTGAAAAGTGCTGATAATACACATTCCTGGGATTCAATAAACTCAATGCAGGCTTAGCATGAAGCCTACATGGAGTTTATGAGTTAGAAAAATGAACAGCAGTGCTGATTGCATATGCATGTTGCGCATAGTTCTTACATAAATACAAGCTCGGTTCTGTGGCCAGCAACAGTGTTGCAGGCCAGAAAACCATGTAAAGCAACACAAACACCTGCAGATAGACAAACCTGTTTACCAATGGGCAAACTAGGTCTGTGGGATTGGGCGGAAAGCCATAATGATTAGTAGGGTATATATAAAGCAATACATACAGTTCCAACACATTATATGAAAGTGTATTCAATGCAGAGTAGTGTGCAAACCTGTTTTAGGCACACTGAATACATGTTTTGTCACTGATTAGCAAGGGTACATAAACTGCATTAGAAATAAGTATTCAGGACAAGTGTGTGTTTATTGAAAAGGGACACACATGCATTGTAGGAATGAACACTGGAAGAGGACAGGTGAAACATGATAATGTAAAGCAGATGAGGGAATGTCAATGTACGTACACCACAAAGACAAAACAGTTGTAGCATGAACACAAATCACATATTTACATGATACAGTATGTACTGCTATGTACACCTCCTGTGTGGGAATAGCCAGGTCATCACACAGTTATTGTACATTATGTGCCTGTCACACAAGGTGACATATCAAAGTAGAGGATTCTTCACGATATAAGCATCTTGACATGAATAGTGGAGAGGACATTTATCAAGGACAATATATACAACAGGGGGTAGGTGCATATTGTGAAGCTGTGCAAAATTAGTTGATTGAATATGAATGTAATGTCAGCATAGTTATCAACCAAATGGGAGCACAGCAACAGGCTCATAGACAACAGTAGAAAGGAGCACAACATAATACCACCATTAATCTGTGCCACTGACATAACATATGTGAATGTGAGCGATTATAGATGGTTCTGCAAGAACACACTTGTACAACTGTCATGATATGTCAGTAATCTATGAGGGGAATCGAGCACTCCTTCCTCAAAAATTAACATCTGTTGGAGGTATTAGGAGGGACACTGTTACAACTGTATTTGAAATTAGGAGCAATCCTGGCTAGTTGACAGGTTTGTATGGCATAGACATGCCACAATCCACACTTTCAAAAATGTAACCTATGCCATCAATGCTGTCAATCAGCTATGTATTTACTGTGTGCATCACAGGAACACGTATCACACATGCATGTTGTATAACACCTTGAAGGGAGTTATGCTGCCAAAAGAATATTTAGGTATGGCGAATAAGATGTGTGGCAGCTCACTGTGGCAAAAGTGCTTCACTTGAGTAACTCATCCCTGGAAGATGTGTTGGGAGTTACCTGCAAAAGGGGTGCATTGTACTCAATCACTGGTGTGATGCGGGCTGAGAACAATGGAACTATAATACTCTGTGATGTAGATGTCCTACACATACTCAGGAGGTATGCTATATACAAGGGAGTAGTCATCACTATGGACACATGCTGGTGGATGTTCTGAATACCATCTACCTGAGTACACAGGAAACATACCACTTGGTCTGCTCATTGGGGTCTGCTGCTTATATTGTGATTAGCTTGTGTATTTGCTTTCATAACAGAACTATCCCCCCCAACCACAATTTCTTTTCATCTACTCAGCCTGCACGGTTGTCGCAGCAATCCTTTGTGTGTGTTGCTACTGTCTGCATTATACCAATAATGTGAAAAATAATGTGAAAAGACTCTTGGATTCAATGATTGTCCTCAAGTTGCAGTTCTTCACAAAACAAAGCTGGTTAGACAAAGGATGTGTAAATCAGCTTTGATGTCTGAGACTGAAATAAAGAACAGGAAAGGGCCTAGCACAGTGACCTAATGTATGGACCTGGTCACTGGACTCTGTATAGAGGTGAATTTATACACTTCAACATATTTATCTGTCATGTATGTGATACAGCTCTCTACCTACTTGGTGATGTAGGTGTTTATGGCCTCTTGACAAAGTTTCTCTGTAATACTTTTATGTCAAATGCCTTGACCAGGTTAAATTATGCAGGATGCTAGTGTTGTCATCATGCATGGTCTTGGTGACCTTGAAGACATCAAACAGATGTAACAGACATGATGTAGCCTTAACAAATCAAACATGCATTTGGTACACAGGATATTATCTGTGTCCTTTTAGAGAAGATCCATAATGAATTGTTGGCCTACCTCATAGATGAGGAGAGTCAGGATGGATCTATAACTCCATGCATCAGGTAATGTCCCCTCCCAAGTCAAAAGGATGCATGCACTGTAACTCTTCTACAGAAACATAGGCTGTGTTGAAGTATGGATCCACATGTGTCTGGTAGGTCAGGTTTTAAGGCATGCTATAGGCAACCTCCGATGTTGTTAGAGCCCATTGATGGTTCTGTGTTATTAGCTGTAAAGATCATGTTTGTATGTATACTTTGGCTGATGGCCAGTGATGATGGGGCTGACACGTGAGACAAACTGTCAGTTAGAGGATTACCTATTTTCTCTGGTTGTGTACATCTGGTGGCATTCACATACAGATCTGTACTTAGTTGTGTATTCCCCTTAACACTTCACATTTTTTGGAATAAATGGTTTGTGAAAAGACCTCCAAATACAACCTTGGTCAATCATCACATTCCACACACTGGTACTACTCACACTGTCATAAAACTGTGCAAATGTCACATACTTACATCAACTGCACAACATATCCGTCCGTATATGTGTTTCATGGCAAAGCTGTGTTAGAGTGGCTAGATGCCATATAAGGAGACATTACAAATGAGTTGGTTGTGGCTCATGCAGAACATTTACTGATATAAATGCTGGTAGTCTCACAATGGTGCTGCTGACCACCTCAATAATCCTTGGGAATAGCAACACAATTGCACAAAAAATGAATTAAACAATGTTGCAAATGAATCAAAACGTGCTATTTTTTGTACATTACATGTGGATGAAACAAGACTTATGTGACCATGTAATCAATATGAATTTATATTGATGTCTGTCATATAAAATTTAATGCTGGTTTGTACACACGTGCACACCTGTGCCATACTGCAAGTGTCACTGTGATGGTGGAATGCAAACTATGTACAAGATTGCAACAACACATGCCCTAATAAGCCTACAATATAAATTAAATTGCAGTATACCATGTCAACAATTCTCAGGAGCCATACTACTATAGCTGTTATAGAAGCAGCATGTAATGAAATGGCAGCAATAGCCATCAATACATTAGTTCACATCACAGATTGTAATACCCTCTTGTAGGCATACTGTACATCCACACCTCAACAGAGCACATGTCAATATCAGCAACACTGACATGTCTAATGTTCAGAGGGTCATAGGACATTATTAAGATAATGGCCAACATCACACGAGTAAAATTCTAGCCATTACTATACCATTTAAAACAAACTCCCTATATTTATATGATGGAAGACAGTTAAGACTATTGTGTGTGTGTATTTCTTGGATTTCATTACATACTGTCACTGTCCATATGGGACATGTGCACCACACCATGACATAATTAGCAATCATACATGCAGGGTTTGGGAGATGGCTTGCAGAAGTTCACAGAAGGACTCTGCTTCATGAAGTGTATATACATATTTGACCTGAAGAAATCATCCACGCCTCTGCAGGATGGATGTCATGTGGCCAGTGTTAAAAAGAGGATGGTGGATGTATGGGGCTATGTTAATAGTTCTTCTAAGTGGTAATGGAATGAAAATGATTCACAAGATCATACAATGACCATAACTTACCAACAACCAAACCACAACAGTAGACTGGGCCTGATGTGAACATTACACCTATGTAGGTATAGAAGATGAATGCCTGCAGTGCAACTCTAGCACCACCACATATCTCTGACTTTAACAATGTCATGTTGCACTTTATGGAGTATGACAGTATCACTATATTGCTGAGAAGAACATGTTGGTAGGAGTGTGTGACATGAATGTGGAGTCAAATCTCTGTGTAAAATTGTTTCAAAAGTAGTATTTGGATGTATACACACTGAAGTTGCCTGCTGTCAGATTAGAACTCCTATATATCTTGGTAAAGAGGCTTGAGAACAAAGTACATAATGCTACTGCCACAGCACAAGTTTGTCTTGAATGCTGTCAGAAGGCATGTTACACAGGAAGGCATCATCAGTGTGTGTTACAAGAAGATATGAGGCACGTCTGACGTAGCTGTGGACTCACATGTCACTGTAAAATTATCAACCTACTGACTGCTGAATGCAAACACAAACCAGTTGACTTCTGTGAGAAAAGAACCCCTACCTCACCATCTACAGAGCACACTACTTAACACAAGTACCACAGCACAAGTCTGCCTTTCATAGTATCTGACAATACTTCATAGCAGAAGACATCAGCAGTGTCTGGTGAGAAGAAGACGGTAATGGCAGTGTCTCACATGCTGGTGTAAAATGGTCTCTTAAATGTCAACCAAGTGAACACAGACACAGACACAAACACACACACACACACACACACACAAAGCACAGTACTTAACACAAGAACCACAACATAAGTCTGACTTCTACAATGTTGCTGAACAATTTATAGTGGATGACATCACCACTGGATGTTTGGGAGAATATGTTGGGGGGCACGTATGAAATGGATGTGTAGGCATGTACTACTGTCAAAATATGTGTACTTCATGGGACTCTAGGATACACAGTTAAGCTCTTCTGACTATACAAACACACACACACACACACACACACACACACACACACACTGACCACAGTGAGATTAAAAACACTACCTAAGTACACCAGGTAGAGAACCCAGTACTTAAAGCAAGCAAAGCGGCACAAGTCTGACTTTTACAATGTTGCTGGACAATTTATCGTGGATGACATCATAACTGGATGTGTGAGAGAAGATGTTGGGAGGTCTGCATGAAATGGATGTGTAGGTATGTGCAGCTGGCAAAATATGTGTACTCTATGGAACTTTAGGATACACAGTTAAGCTCTTCTGACTACACACACAAACATGAGCGCACACACACATGCACACACAAAAACTGACCACAGTGAGATTAGAACCCTGGCCTAAGTACACCAGCTAGGTAACTCAGTACATAATGCAAACACCACGGCACAAGTCTGACTTTTACAATGCTGCTGGACAATTTAGAGTGGATGACATCATCAGTGGATGCTTAGAGGCCTGTATGAAATGGATGGGTGGCCAAGATATTAAAGGTATGGATGGTACCAGACTGATGATAGTAGGATACAGATTGATATTCCTCTGACCATGCACACACATTTGCACATACATAGAAACACACACATAATGTAGCTTTTATGATAATATGTCACATGTAAGTATTTTGTTTCCATTTGCAAAACACAGTATTTAATGATTGCAATATCTTTGAGTATGCATGTGCTTGTCAGAGTGGGTCAGCATTATATGAGCTGGTAAACATAACTTGTTATGTGAGTGGTGTGCATAGTGTGGATATAGTGTTTCCAGTTGTGTTTCCAATGTGCAGGTATACATTTAAGAGACAGCTTTTCAAACTAGATGCAAACATATAGCATGTAGCAGAAATGAGACACAAATTCTGCTGTTTTCCAGTATGTCGTGCACATTGTACACTTAAACTGATTCATACAGACACACGCATCTTTTGTGATCACATTTATGTGTTCATATTTCTGAATAATTGCTGTCCACATTAGTACAAGTATAAGACAATCTGAACGTGTATTGTCAGTACAATGATGTACATGGTATGTAACAAAGCATTTTTGGTATTTATTTCTGTAGTGTAGTTGATATTTGGGAACAAATACTGAGATACCATGATTCAAGTGCATATGTGCAGGTAACACATGACTACAATGTAAATATGCGTCACTAAAAAGTACTTTCCCTTTGGTTGTGTTTTTACATGTACTTTAATGGGATGAAGACTAACTAGGCAGTAAACTTAATACATTTTAATAAGTACTTTCCATAGCACACTGCCAAACAACTGGTTTACATGATCAATGGCAAAGTGTTTGCACATGCCAGATACACACTTAAGGACTCTAGTTGAGCTTGAGAAGTAGTTATCCATATTGGCTATAGTGGATGCAGATAACAGATGCTATGATGTTCATGACTACTTCATATCAAATGTGTTGTGTCAAAATTTTAAAATCTTAAAAAATGTATGTATACTGCTTTCCCCGTCTGCATGTAGTTAAGTGACGAACAAATGCAGGTGTCTTGATTTATTCAAACAATTATAAAAGTTATATCAGTTTTTCTTCCTCCGTGCAAACATGCTAAACAAAGAGGGGCAGCAGTCAGAACTTTGGACAGTACTGAGTGGAAGAAACACACCTGCCACCTAGCTGACTCTGTGGCAGCAGGCGTAAGAACAACGAGTTCTTATTTTGAGCCCAGATGATACAGGGTTCAAACCCAGCTCTAATATTTTTAAATCTCTATTCATGATGTAATTAGATAATTATATGTGATAATTATTTGAATTCTGACAATTGAATGACTACAGTGAAGTACTGCATAAAAACAAACAGTACTCAAGTGGTTTCTGTCAACAGTACTACATGACAGTAATATACAATTTTCATTAAAGAAAGGAGAGTTTTGCTATTTGTGCACAGATGTGTGCTGTTCACTTCGACTTCAAGGCTTGCTATAATTAGTTATACACTTTGGAAGTGTATCCTGGCTGACACACCCACTGCAGATAGGGAGTCTGAACTGCTGTTGTGTCTTCCTTATCCCTCTCACTAATCATGCACAGTTGCAATCCACTAGCAGCAAACACTGAGGTAGTGCCTGCACTATGTTTACATAAGCTACATGAAGCCAAAAGTTTGGGATTCAGAAATAATGAGTTCACACCTCATTTGCATCTTCACTGTGCTCACAGACATAAATCTACAGCTATGGAACTTGAAGGTGAGGAGAGCTGTGTATGTGAAGAACACTGAAGAAGACTGCTGTTAATTTGGATTTATCTGCACAGAAGCTTTCTGATCTTGCTAAGGTATGAGTGTATTTTTCCAAGTACATGCTAGATGTGTTCACATGTTATAAGGAAAATATCTTATATATATGCATTAGAAAATGTAACTTTTATCTGTAGCACATAAGTTCACTGTTGGCATAGGCATTTTTGTCAGGCATTTTACTTTCTCAAATAGACAGCCATACTGCATTTTATCACAAGTGTTATTGTTACAACTGGGTTATCTTAAACTCTTCTATGTTATTTCAGTGAAATGCAATGTCCTACATCAGTGATGGCAAATTTTTTGGGCTTGGCATGTCAAAAGTCAGGAAATGCCCTAACTTCACTCTGATGGTATGTCACCCTCACATACTAATTTATTTAAAAAAATACAGTCCAATCATGTGTATTCTTATAAAGGTAAAAGAACAATCAGTAACTTACAATACAGAAAATGTTTTCAGTGCTGATGATTGGACTTAAAACAGTGCACTAACAAATTACCCTACTTTTAATAGTAATTTTGAATTGAACACTGAAAAAACTTCTAGTTTATTGGCCATTTTGGGTCAATTCCTGGCTCTTTTCAATCCCCTGCTATAAAGCCCGTTTTTGCTCGCTTTTTCACTTGTATACGACTCAGCACAGCGCCTCGTGGTGTCCTGCAGAGTTCTACAAGCAGCAGAGAGTGAAAGAGTGACTTTCCTTGATTTTTAAGTATTTTTCTGGCTTTCGCTTTAATTACTGCATCTCAACTGCATTTCGCCTAAAACAGCTCTGCATATTGTTTTTACTGTACCTGTGTAGATTCTAAACTATTTGCACTTTAAAAATTTATTTTTGTTTAATTTAACTGTTAGGCTAACACACTCAAGTGCGCTAGCCGTTTTATAGCATTTACTGTTTGCTACTGTATCTTTTTCTTCTGTCTCTGTAAAAAAAAGAAAAAAAAAAACAAAAAAATATCCTTGTTTTCCCGCTTTTCTGAACTAGAATAGTCCAGTCTTCAGATTTTGCTGATCTCTGGGCTTTGTCTTAGTTCCTGTGCTATCCATATCCTTATTTGGATAAGAGGAAGCTTCTTTGTTCACCAGTGGGAGTGGGGAGCACTGAGCAACCTATTTGTCCCTAGAGGAGTGGTTCCAGCCCAGCAACTTGTAGTTTATTGGCCATTTTGGGTCAATTCCTGGCTCTTTTCAACCCCCTGCTATAAAGCCCGTTTTTGCGCAATTTTGCGAGAAGTTGCTCATAGAGCAGCATTGGGCAGCGCCGGTTAATCAAGTTTAAACTATTTCTGGCTCCGTAAAGTCTGCTCTTCAATTTTTCCCTTAGAACTGCTCTACTTGCAATCTAAACAGCCTATACTTTACCTGAAAAGCTTAGCACTTGCTCCTAAAGCATTGTTTATACAGGTAAAGCACTCTTAAACAAAAGAAAGTACTTCATTCACCTAAATTCCCTTGAGCACCCATTTCCCTATATGTCCTTTCTGACTCAGTTACACAGCAATCTTTTTCACTATTCTAGCATGCCGAAGGGTCAGTTGCTGGCATCCTCTCCTGTTCAGCTGGTGAATCTGGGAATCTTGAGGCAATGTTACAATTGCCTCATGTACACAGACAACCCTCTCCTCCTCCCAACAAATACAAATATATGCGAGAGATGCAACTATATAGCCAAACTGGAGGCTGAGCTCTCTCAACTCAGTACTGGCAAGACCAGTCAGGAGGAGAAGGTAACCATGCACAACACAAACCCAGTCTCACATAGAACTATCACAACTGCAAACCAAACACATAAACACACAAAAACATACTCGGAGGCACTGATTAAAAATCTACCAAAACAACAGAGGCCTCCAAAGCAGACACCCAAGCAACCGCCACCTCAAGACATAGCACATGCAACACATAGTTCACAAAGTCAGTGTGCTAAATAGTCACAGCCCTTAAGGCCAAACAACATGCCAGACACACTTTCTAATAGGGGACTCCATAGTCGGACACACTGACATCCCGCTCACCAGACTGAACAAGGAAATGGTCACAGTAAGCTGCCTGTCGGGAGCTAGAATCTGCCACATAACACAAGCACTCAGGTCACTCCACAGCAAGTACAAATATGACTCAGTCATTGTACATGCCGGTGTGAACGACCTGAGATGTACCTCCCTGGACTACATGAAAAGAGACATAGAGGAGCTCTCTGATTATGTAGCCCAGGCTGGTATGACCCTGACCCTGAGCAGCATCTTACCCTCACCAAGAATGATGCCACAGTACAAAGACAAAATGATCAGTTTTAACAATTGGCTTAATTACTGGTGTCATTCTAAGGGGATCCAATGTCTGACTGCTTGGGATGACATGCTCGACAAGCCATGCTGCTTTCAGGGATGGCTTGCACCTGTCACCGCTGGGCTTCCGGATATTGGCCAAGGCTCTTGCCACCCCCATAGTGCCTTTTTTAGGCAAGGCTCAAATGACAAACCTACCTCCCTAGAAAACACAAGTGGAAAAAAACTAAGGGTAATGCTGCTCAATGCCAGAAGTCTAAACCTCAAGATGCACACTCTCGAAGCCCTCCTCAGTATGGAGAACATCGATGTCTGTGCAGTGACTGAAATCTGGTTCAAGGCTCCTGACAGCACCCCAGCACTATCAGGTTTTACCTCATATCATGCTTTCCGGCCCCAGAACTTGGACCGAACCACAAAAGGAGGGGGAGTATCCTTATTCATCAAAGATACCCACACCTCCAGGTTAGTGGCAACGCACGAAGCATCTGAGACCATCCAGGTGCAACTAACCATAGGCAAAACTGCCTTACAGTTTGTAGCATGCTACAGACCACCCTCTCAAACTCAGGAACCCCACAGCCTTCCTGAAGACACTGGAGAGTATGAATGTCTCTCCAAATACCATCATATTGGGAGACTTCAACTACTCAAACATAGACTGGGAACATTACTCAAGCCCCAACACCCTAGCCCAAAGGTTCCTAGAATTCATAAACTCAAATGCGATGGAACAACTAGTCACCATTCCCACAAGATGAGACAATATACTAGACCTGATCATCACAAACATGGGGACAAAATGCTCCACACCGGAAGTATATCCCTCATTGGTAAGATCAGACCATAAATTAACCTCACTGGAAATCCACATCTCTCCCCCACCCCCTGCACAAAAGACCACAGTGAAGAACTTCTCAAAAGCCAACTTCACACTTCTTAAGACTGAAGTGGTATCCTTCAAGGCCCCTGGGCCAGTGGAAACCACAACCCACACTGCTGAATCCTTTACAAATGCCTTCTACGGGCACCTTCAAGAATGCATGGATCATGCAATCCCAAATAAAACCAAGACCCATTCCCCCAAAGGCGGGCGCCCGGTCTGGTGGACCCCAGCCATAAACAAACTTTACAACAGGAGGAGGAGGAAGCTACTACATGACAGAGCAAAATCCCTAAAAGGGAAGGGATCTCTGATCAGTACTTGCAAAAAACTACGATCACTCATAAAATCATCCAAGGCCAACTTTGAGAGAAAAATCGCAAAAGACACAAAAGACAATCACAAGGCCTTATTTAGCTATGTTAGAAACCTGGATGGAAACTCCCAGATATGCTCACAGTTAGTCCAGAATGACACAAAATACACTGAACCCACTGACATTGCCAACATTCTGGCAGACAGGTTCAGTGCAAATTTCTCCTCCCAAAAGGAGAAATAACTATCCCAGCAGAGTGTAGCCTCCCTAACATCTCAGATGCCCAGGTGAGAGCTGTCCTCTCTAAAGCTAAAAACACAGTATCAATGGGACCAGACGGTGTCCCGGGCTGTGTGCTACATGAACTCCAAGAGGAACTAAACCCACACATAAGGCTGCTGTTTAATCTTAGCCTTACTACAGGATACGTACCCAAAGAGTGGCGTACGGCAACAGTGGTCCCACTTCACAAAGGCGGTGCTTCTACGGACCCTGGAAATTACCGCCCCATAAGCTTGATGAGCCTGGTCTGCAAAGCTATGGAGAGGATCATTATGGAACTCATAAACAAAGACATTGAGGACCTACAGACATTGGATCCTACCCAATTTGGCTTTGTCAAGGGCAGATCCTGCCTTTTGAATTTGGTTGACTTTTTTGAAACAGTCACTAAGGCCATTGTTGAAGGTAAGGCAGTTCACACAGCCTACCTTGACCTTGCAAAAGCCTTTGGCACAATACCCCACTCGGGCATCATAGACAAACTCACCAGCTTAAATGTAAACCCATATGTCACAAGATGGGTTGCAAACTGGCTCAAGGACAGAACCCACAGGGTCAGAGTTGCTGGAGCTATGTCAGACTCTAAGCCGGTCACAAGCGGTGTCCCACAGGGCTCAGTCCTGGGACCCCTCTTGTTCGGCATTTATTTTTCCGAGGTACAGGCAAACATAGGAGGATTGTGGCTGACAAAGTTCGCAGATGACTGCAAACTGGGCGCCATAATTGATACTCCAGGGGACACAAACATCCTTCAGAGAGGCCTCATAGAAACGGATAATTGGTGCCAGAGACATGGCCTTAAGCTGAACGCCAAAAAATGTATAGTCATACCCTTTGGGAAAAACAAGGTACCCACAAATTACCACATAGGTGGTAATCCATTAAGTACGGAAGAGGTAATCAGGGATCTAGGGACCCAGGTTGTTAGTAACCTCTCATTTGACACTCACATTGCCAAAGTGGTTAGGAAGACCTTCTATATTGCCCACCTTATCATGAAGGGTTTCACATCTAGATCAAGAGAGGTCATTGTGCCCCTGTACTCTTCTCTCATCAGGCCAATAATTGAGTACAATGCCCCATTTGGGATGTATCTTACCCAACACCTGCAGCAGTTGGAAAGACCGCAAAAGTTCCTCACCAAGAGGATAAAGGGTCTTAAACATATGTCATATGCTGCCCGACTGAAAAAACTCCAGCTCTATTCAGTCGCATACCGCCTACTCAGAGGTGATCTGTGCCTGACGTACAAGGTCATGTCCAATCCGGAATTAATGGACATGCTCCACCTCAGAAAATCCAAATCCATCAGAGCCACAAGAGCAACAGACTTAAACCTCAACACAGAAATAAATAGGACGTGCTGGAGGGACAGATTCATAACCCAGAGGCTCCCTACACTCTGGAACAGAATCCCAATCCATGTTAGGCAGAGCCCCTCACTAACTCTATTCAAGAGAAATCTTGACGAGTGGATGGGAGATCGTAGGTTTACCCCGGGGGTCATCTCTGTGTCACTACTAGACAGAGGCACAGTAAACTAAACCCTAAATGGGCATAGTATTCTCATCCTAAGGGGTGGTGAAAACCACACACACTCTAGCTAGGCTTATAGGTTCATAGGTTCATAGGTTTATACTAGGCTATCTGCCCTAAGGCATTTATAAGCCTAGCCCAAATTATTGTGGCTTACGCCACCCCTTATATGAAAAAATACTGTGCCCATTAGTTTGTTGTGCCTCTGTCCAGCAGTGACCCAGAGATGATTCCCGGGGTAAACCTACGATCTCCCATCCACAGGTCTAGATTTCTCTTGAACAGAGTCAGCGAGGTGCTCTGCCTCACATGGACCGGGATTTTATTCCACAGCATAGGGAGTCTCTGAGTGATAAATCTATCCCTCCAGCACGTCCTATTTATATCCGTGCTAAGGTTTAAGTCGCTTGCTCTAGTGGTTTTGGTGGATTTGGATTTTTGAGGTGGAGCATGTCCATTAATTCCGGGTTGGACATGGCCTTGTATGTCAGGCACATGTCACCTCTGAGCAGACGGTATGCGACTGAATAGAGCTGGAGTTTCTTCAATCTGGCAGCATATGACAGATTTTGGAGTCCCTTTATCCTTTTGGTGAGGAACTTTTGGGGTCTCTCCAATTGCTGCAGATGTCGGGTGAGATACATCCCGAATGGGGCATTGTACTCGATCATTGGTCTGATAAGTGAAGAGTACAGGGGAACAATGACCTCACTAGATCTGGATGTGAATCCCTTCATGATCAGGTGGGCAATGTAGAAGGTCTTTCTAACCACTTTAGCAATGTGAGTGTCAAAAGAAAGGCCACTGTCAGTGGATTGCCACCTATATGGTAGCTTGGGGTTACCTTGTTTTTCCCGAAGGGTATGACTATACATTTTTTGGCGTTTAACTTCAGGCCATGGCTCTGGCACCAGCTATCTGTTTCCGTGAGTCCCTTCTGAAGGATATCCGTGTCCGATGCACTTTCCACTATGGCACCCAGTTTGCAGTCATCTGCAAACTTTGTCAGCCAAAGTCCTCCCACAGTCACTCCAACTACTAGGAAGGAGGGACTGGGCCAAACAAGGGAAGAACTCTAGTGAGTTTCAGGAAAAAAAAGGGAAATTTTTGAGTGGGAATGGAAGGAAACTACTTACTCTATAAAACTATGAAGAAAACTAACTTAAAAGGGGAGTTTATCTAAGAATTAACTAGTTTTTTTTTTAAAACTGACCTGACGAGCCGGTTGAAACGCACCTCGATCGCTTAGCGGCAAACGAGATCTGAGGAGTTACCGCCTAGCATTGTGGGATATAGGGGAGCCTCGAGCCGGTGGAACTAGCTCTCGAACTTTTAGAGTGGCCGAGTCGGAGCCGAGGTTTGGCTCCGAACCCATCCAGCAAGAATGAAGGCGAGATGACAGCTTAACATGAGTGACTTTCCTTGATTTTTAAGTATTTTTTCTGGCTTTCGCTTTAATTACTGCATCTCGACTGCATTTCACCTAAAAACAGCTCTGCATATTGTTTTTACTGTACCTGTGTAGATTCTAAACTGTTTGCACTTTAAAAAGTTATTTTTGTTTAATTTAACTGTTAGGCTAACACACTCAAGCGCTAGCCGTTTTATAGCATTTACTGTTTGCTACTGTATCTTTTCTTCTGTCTCTGTAAAAAAAAAAAAATATCCTTGTTTTCCCACTTTTCTGAACTAGAATAGTCCAGTCTTCAGATTTTGCTGATCTCTGGGCTTTGTCTTACGTCCTGTGCTATCCATATCCTTATTTGGATAAGAGGAAGCTTCTTTGTTCACCAGTGGGAGTGGGGAGCACTGAGCAACCTATCTGTCCCTATAGGAGTGGTTCCAGCCCAGCAACTTGTAGTTTATTGGCCATTTTGGGTCAATTCCTGGCTCTTTTCAACCCCCTGCTATAAAGCCTGTTTTTGCGCAATTTTGCGTGAAGTTGCTCATAGAGCAGCATCGGGCAGCGCCGGTTAATCAAGTTTAAACTATTTCTGGCTCTGTAAAGTCTGCTCTTCAATTTTTCCCTTAGAACTGCTCTACTTGCAATCTAAACAGCCTATACTCTATCTGAAAAGCTCAGCACTTGCTCCTAAAGCATTTTTTATACAGGTAAAGCACTCTTAAACAAAATAAAGTACTCCAGTCACCTAAATTTTCTTGAGCACCCATTTCCCTATATGTCCTTTCTGACTCAGTTACACAGCAATCTTTTTCACTATTCTAGCATGTCGAAGGGTCAGTTGCTGGCGTCCTCTCCTGTTCAGCTGGTGAATCTGGGAATCTTGAGGCCACACTGCTTCGAAGGGATGGCTTACACCTGTCACCTCTGGGCTTCCAGATATTGGCCAAGGCTCTTGCCACCCCCATAGTGCCTTTTTTAGGCAAGGCTCAAATGACAAACCTACCTCCCTAGAAAACACAAGTGGAAAAAAACTAAGGGTAATGCTGCTCAATGCCAGAAGTCTAAACCTCAAGATGCACACTCTCGAAGCCCTCCTCAGTATGGAGAACATCGATGTCTGTGCAGTGACTGAAACCTGGTTCAAGGCTCCTGAGAGCACCCCAGCACTATCAGGTTTTACCTCATATCATGCTTTCCGGCCCCAGAACTTGGACCGAACCACAAAAGGAAGGGGAGTATCCATATTCATCAAAGATACCCACACATCCAGGTTAGTGGCAACGCACAAAGCATCGGAGACCATCCAGGTGCAACTAACCATAGGCAAAACTGCCTTACAGTTTGTAGCATGCTACAGACCACTCTCTCAAACTCAGGAACCCCACACAGCCTTCCTGAAGACACTGGAGAGTATGAATGTCTCTCCAAATACCATCATATTGGGAGACTTCAACTACTCAAACATAGACTGGGAACATTACTCAAGCCCCAACACCCTAGCCCAAAGGTTCCTAGAATTCATAAACTCAAATGCGATGGAACAACTAGTCACC